>NC_133648.1:175949156-176249156 GCF_009905375.1 Apium graveolens | reverse complement strand
ATCTAAATCTATTTGACTTATTTGATTTCAATGATTTGTAAGCATGTTATGATTGTTAGCTGTAACAAATATAGGATATGTCTGGGTAAGAACATTGAAATGACTTGTGGTTGTATTTGTGGTGTGGTTATTCAGGGTATTGTCCATATTACAAATAAAATTATAAAAATACGAATTGAAATATAAAATAAAAGTAATAATTAATAACTGTATTTGAATTGACGTTTGGGAACTTTTGACTTTTGATTGTTATTGTTGGGTTAAATCGGTGGTTGGGACTTGTGAAATTGGGTTGTGCTGATTGTGTTGTTGATTTGACGTCGAGTTATTCGACGGATAGTCCGATAAATAAAGGAAGTGCTGCCCGATTTCCGGGAAAACAAATTACGGAAATACGGGAGCTCATCCAATAATTATCAGGACGTCAAGCAAATATACATGTATACTTTATACGGAACCTGATTGTATGTCGTGGTGAAGTATTTTTCCAAAACCAATAACCCTAATTTCGTAAAATGAGGAGTATATGTATTTTCTAGAAATAAACACCGAACCGATTTTTGAGAATATAAACCCTAATTGTTGTGTGTATTATAATAATAAATATAACTACGAGTCGGATTTTGGTATTGTTTGGGGTAGAGTTGATAGCGAGGATATGTCAAGCATACCTAGATGTCTAACATAGAGTATTTCGACCCTGTAGGTTCTAGTCAGGAAACCGAAAGTAGATGTTGGACTAAGGATAACCTAGTGGACAGTCAACACGCTCAGTAGGGTTTCAACCAAAGAACCTGAGTGTTGAAGTCGAATGCAAGGTGATCTAGTGGTTAGACGATAAAGCCTGAGCATCCGAGTCGGCTCAGAGTTGATCAGTAATAGTTGTAAAGCTCTGCAAGGCAAGTACCCCTGACCATATCCTTATGATTCAATATATATGAATATATTGTTGTTTTATTTTCGTAGTAGAACAGAACGTTTTAAGTTATGTATCCCCTGTGTTCAAATGGTTTTATTAACTTGTGTTTTGTGGGAAAAGTAACTTCTAAAAATGCCTATCTCTAAATTTTGAATAAAATGAAAATGTTTTGGAAAGTGTGCTGTGATATAATTGTTTTGACAAGAGATAGGTAAGTGATTTGGAAAACTGGATAAAAATGATCAGATAATTGGATGAGTGTGCGCAGGAGGCCCGTAACGGCCTGGAAGATAGCGTAAGAGGCGAAGTGGTTGCGCACCCGATTATAACCACCAGCCCAGCGTGACAGGGACTGTAACGCCCCCAAATTCGGGGTCAGAGGATTTGATCGTCATGATGAAACCTCAATCCAAATTAACTTGTTTAATCAAAATACAAATGCCAGCGGAAGATATTTAGCATCTATGACCCCAAACTATACCAGGCTCTTTTCAGGTTACAGTTCTAGAAACAAGATATCCAAATTCCATAAATAAAATTTTTACTTTCTTTTAAAACTCTTTTCAATAATTCTCAATCTCAAAACTTAACCCGCTAGTATAACTTCGAAAAGAAGTATACTAGGCCCAACTATAAAATATACAACTATAATATAATATAATATAAATAACTTTATACAATAAAACTTACACTAGTGCACAAACCCTGGACCAACCACCTTCCAAGAGCTTCTTCTTTAATTCCTCGAATTACGTAGTTAAACAACGCAAGCTAATTCTCACTGGAGGTTAAATTTGAAAACATGCAGGTATGAGCAAAAGAAATGCTCAGCAAGATCATTATAGTGAATATAGGGTCATTTTGATATAAAACCGACATTTGCATTAGAGCAGAACATTTAAAATCATAATTGATGAATCATAAAATTTTAGTTTAGGAACCCCAGAATTGATTCCTTAATTGTATTCAAAACCATTTTGATATTTTTGAGCGAAATGCTTCAGCAATACTTTGAATCTTGACGAGAATAAAACTCGTAAAACAGTGTTTACGGAAATATCGTAAACCACAATAACATGAAACAATGATTATAGATTGAATCATAAACTTTTACTCAAAACCGAACTCTTGATATTAATACTTATTTTGTTATCATATCAAATTAGATATCAATACGAACTTTGATGCTCACAATATCCCATACTGAAGTCAACATTAATCATCTATACTAATACCACCTTTGATATTTAACAACAACGTAAGTATCAACATAAATCAAAATCAAAACTGCATTTTACCATTATTCCAAAACAAAAACAAATGATAAATCATTTATTCTATGATTATCAAAATAATAAAGAAATTTAGATATCAATTTAGATTGAAACCAATAATATTTCATGTTGTTTCTGATGATCAGTCACGAAATAACATCGGTATCCCGCAGCCATACCGTAAGTATAGGTACTACCCGTATCTCGCAGCCATACGGTATCTATAGGGCACCAGAAAACGCATAACAAGCCTTGAAAGATATTACAGCTGGACCGATATCTCGATCACCTACGCTGTAACCAATAACCAGTAACCATTCCAATCTTTAAACCTTTTTATTGAAAAAGGAGCCGAATCATTCGACATCCTAAATAATTTCTCCCCCATTCACTTGGGCAGGAATACTCGCAACAAAATCATCTTTCACAAAATCCAAATCATTTATAAATCCAGTAATTTGATAAGTAAAATCACTTAGCTATTCTGAACATAGAATAGCAGAAGAATACATGCATAAACAGAATCATTTAATTCTGTGATATATAAAACATTTATATATTCCAAACTGAGAGTAGGGAAAATAATACTTGCATAATAAGATTTAAAATAAATATCACTTGAACGATAAGTGATGATAGGGATACTTGCATAATATGATTCGAAATAAACGTCACTTGAACGATAAGTAAAGTCAGGGGTACTTGCCTTTGAGTTTTAGTAGTTAGTCACACTCGTATAAGCACAATTATCTCAGTCTGGCATCTCAATGCATCACCGCTTTTACTTCGCTAAATCTCTGATCTGCTGCTCATGTAGTGCTGCAACCTATTATACCATACAATTCAACTCTAGCCTACATCCATTCCATCTGGTCCTGATCATCTTGAAAGACTCGCATCTATAATTAAAAGATCACACTTTAATCGTCTAAACGATAATAAATCGATGAACTGCGCGTCAAAAGCCCATCGTCTACCCATACGATAGTCCACATATAAATATAACAGACAAACACAGGACTCTTGACTCATGTACATATGTATTTCATATAACATATAAACATATAATCATATAAGCCACATATCACATAATTCATATCACATATGACTCGATTCATCAAAAGGTTCGACTCGATACGTTTAAAACGGAAATCGGGTCAAAATATGATTTATCGATCAATAATTGACTCAGAATGACTTGTAAAACAAGCAACCTTTCGAAACAAAAGGATTTGGGTCTCAAAAGTATTTTTAATGAAAGCAGAATATTTTCCGAGTCTAGAGGCGTTCGTTTTGTATTAAACGGACGAACGGTTGATTTATTATGAATTTTTGAACATTTTTCAGAATTAAAACGGGTCTCTGAATCATTTAATAATTAAATAATAGTGCTCGAACACCCGAAAATAATTTTATAAGAATTATCGAGCCTGGAAAATAATTAAAATAATATTTTAAAACTCGAAACTATTTTTCGGAATTTTTAAATCAAAAATAAATAATTAAATCTAATTATTAAATCAATTAAAATTAATTAATAATTAATTAAAATAATTTACCAATTAATAATTAAATTAATTGATTAATTAAATAAATAAATATCACTTAAAATTAATTAATCAAATAATTTAAGATTTAATTTCGTATTAAAAATAATTTTAGAATTAAAAATATAGATTTTTAGAATTTAAGAAGAATAAAATTTAAAAAGAAACTGCATAACAGTTTTTAAGATTTGAAAATGGATCAGGAGGATTGAACTCGGGTCGGGAACGGGTAACGAAACGGGTCGTACCGGGTCGGTGAAGAACACCGCCGGAAACTGGGGTTGGTGCCCATAATCTGGCAGCCTCTTCCGGCTCTGGCAAATTTCCGATCCAGCCCAAACAACGAGCTTTTGGCTCTATTTTCAGCACCAAATCGATGCAACGCTCATCAACAACACGATTCTAATAGAAACAACAAGCAACAAGAATAGGCCATCGATTCTTGGCCAAGAACGAACCAAAGTCCGACCACTTTCCGGCCAAAACACGAGTTCGATGATTTCTCAAGTAACCTCAATGAACTACATATGAAAATGATGTCTGAACTGCGTACAATCTCAACATGCCCTTATAAACATCAAACCATTATCCTATAATTCAAAAATTGAAAGTAAAAATGATAAAACTTTGAAACTAGGTTAATGGGACCGGGAAAACAAATGATGCAATTATGTACATAAATCGATTGTAAACAACGTCATAAAGCTATACAAACCATCAAAACAAGTCAAATATTGCTTAATCAAAAAGCCCCAAATTCGGGTATAAACCCTAAATTACGAAATTAATAAATTACCCATCATTTGAATGATTTGATGGCATAAACAGAAAGAGTATGAAAACCTGAACATTTTGGTTACTCATACTTCAAATTCTGAAATCTGCATCACCCTCAAATGATCGTTTGATCCTCAAGAACACCAAGAACACTTTTTCAAAGAATTTTTAGAAAACTAAACTTCAATTACTATGTGTTATTGAACTCTATTTTTGAAGTATAATATATGAAATTGACCAGAAAAATATGCTCTATAACATGGAATCATCAAAACACTCAAATAATCACGTCTGCAAAAATTCATATATTATTCCCTAAATAATTTGAATTAAAATAATAAAAAAAGAAAATCACCTTGATTTCTGCAGTGAAATGGTTGGTTGAATCAGAAAGTATTTTTCGAGAGCTTCGATTTGATATATTACACGCCCGAATCGGAGTTCGGTAACGTCCTCGTTCGTGCGTTTGATTCTCAGGAACGTATCGGTTTCTAGGGTCTTTCTCTGTATTTAATGTACTTTTTTACTGGTTCCAAATGAATAAACAAAATAAATGAAATAAGAAATAGGCAATTTATATTTACGGAATATTGGTTCGTTCTGGATCGTTTTGGATCGATAAATTAGTTGCTTAGCCGCTAAGTAACTGCAAAATGATCCAAAAATAGATTACTTAGCCGCTAAATAACTATACAACGATACAATTTAATACCAAAATTGGATAATCATCAAAACCGAGCTTCTTATAAAACACCTTATGATAAAATATTGTAAAAATATCCCGTCTCTCGAGAATACGGGTTTTGTTGATTTATCGAAATGGTTATCGTGCCGAAAATCTTGCGCCGGGCCGCGCACGGGTCAAACCGTAATCCGAATCGAAAAGGTCAAAACACGGAAAATGTCCGGAATTTCCAGATTAGGTTAGGAAGGAGTTTTCGGAAGAGTTTCGGGTTGTAAAAACGTAAAAACGGTTGAAGTTGAATGATTCTCGGCTTTATAAAATAATTTTATAGTTACTCAGAAAATAATTAACAAATTTATAAATCATTATAAAATCATATAACAATCCAAAAATTACCAGAAAAATATCATAATTATATATATTTTATTCTGGACATATAAAAATTCAAATACTCAAATAATATCACATATAAACACCGAAACATCAATTCCAATTATCATATAATTCACTAAAATTCACATAAAATCACATAAACAATTCCAAATAATAATAATAATAATATTTGAAAATATGGGATATTACAATCTACCCCCTTTATAAGGATTCCGTCATCGGAATCAGTAGAAGAAAGCACTAAGGGATCTTCTAGCCAACTTTCCATTTCCAAATAACCTCAATTTTCCATAATCTCAAATAAATCTTGTCTTCCTTGTATAATAAAACTTTTACAAGAGCTTCATTGTGCACCACTATTCCATTCACATCCTTTGACCAATTCTTTAATATAATTATTTTTTACTGATTGCGAGAAAGAAAAATAGAGAGAAAGATAGAGAGAAAGAAAAGAAAGAGAGAGATAGAGAAAGAAGTAAAGAAACAGATCGACTTCGTTATACGCCACTGATATTCTAATCGCATTGCAATCCACTGTCATTCTTGGTAATTCCATCACACCACCTTACTTTGACTTGACCAGGGTAACTCAGCTTAACTTGATTGACATATCTTCGAATATTTGAGATGATGAAACATGGAATTTCAAAGAAAAAAAAATTCATATCATAACGGAACAAAAATTTGAATATGAGAGAGAGTTTTGTTGAAATGAAAGAATAACTGAGAGATCAATATGATCAAATAAATTTGGTGTTGCGTGCCAAAATCAAGACACTACTATAGGTTGTTAATCTTCATGTATTCACAACACACACAAGTGATGGCGTCCCATCCAACTCCTATCACACAGACAGGTATACCTTGTGTCCCCTATAGTTAGGGTTGTTCATCTCAGTCAGAATAAAAGAATATCAAAGGAATTTAAAATCAAATGAATAAAACTAAAAAGATTTCAAAGTTGATATTTCTGAAGGAAATGAAATCCAGAGAACAAAATTCTGACACCAAATGAGCAAGCGGTGTCATATCACCAATAAACTATCCACCATATAAGAAAAGTGGAAGTTAAATTATCATAACTTGGTAGAGCTATCAAAACCTAAAAAATAGGCTTCATGACAGTCTCTGGCACATTTAAAACACAGTTATGATTGAAAATGAATGTTAGGGAATATATCCTCTAACAATTACTTCTTTTTGAGAGATGTCATGTAATAACCCCAATTTTTGGGAAATTTTTGAAACCCTTATGAATAGTGTTTTTGCTGAATGAGAAAACTTTTCATGCCACACTATGTAGGGGTTCTGATATGGATATTCTGAGATTTTATTAGTACTTTATATGGGATATAAGTGTATGTAAAGATCGTCAGAATCCAAATCCGAACACTTTGATTTTTCCCGGAAATACACAAGATACGGAAAGAATTGAGTATAAGGTAACAGGATAAAAAGGATTTAAATTAAAGGATTATAAGAGAGGATCATAAAAGGAATACAATATATTGAGAAAGGTTAAGGGAACCTAAGTAATAAGATCCCGGGTATGATCCCTCAAACGATAAACGAAAACGAAAGTTAAGCGAACCGTATAACAGATCAGCGGTCATTAGGCAAACGATTAGGAAGTTAATCAAAGGGATTAGTGGGAATGATGTCATCCAACCAATAGAAAGAGGACAAGGAAGGGAGGATGACATCATGAGGATGACATAAGCATGACATGGGAAGGAAGGAGGTGTGGTGGCTTTGTAACCACACAAATCTAAGGGCAAGAAGGTAATTGACTAAAGCAAGCACAAAAACCAATCAACCAAGCCAAGTAAAATCATTTTCATCAAAAATCAAAAGCAACCAAGGCTTTGTTCTTCATTGCTCACGGCTTTTCACTATTCAAAAGGCAAGAGAAATTCAAAATCCAAGATCCAAGCTTCCTAAATTGGTAAGATAATTCCCTAATCATCTTCATGCTTAGTTAGGACTATATCATGAGTTTAAGCCATTAATTCCTTCTTAATCTTCTTCATTTAATCAAAGAAGAAGACAATGAATAGTGTTTTCAAGTTTTTAACTTGAACTTTTTCTTGTTTTTCTTGAAGATCCAAGCATTCTTAAGACTTCTCAAAGCTTCTTAAGGCTTCCTAGCTCCACCCACCACTTCAAGGAAGGTATACCATCTCCAAACCCTAGATTCCTATATATTATAAGATGATTTTGATTAGTGGGTTGATATTGTAGTTTGTTGTTATGATTTAGAGTTTGGGATTTGGAATGGTAGTGAAATGGAGTGGTAATTGTTGTGGTTTTGATTTAAAGGAACTTAAGTATGATTAAAGTTAAGTTTAGGCATAAGTATGAATGATTAAATTGAATTGGTTGGGGTTGTTATGATGTGATAAGGATGGATGTTGGTTGTATGTTGGATTTGAGGTTGAATTGTGGTTGTTTTGAATTGGTTTAAAATTGGGAAATCGCGTAAACATAGCCGTCGTAACGTCCGATTTTCTGTAGACTGTTTTTGTGCATAACATTAGGACCCGAGAACCCCCTGCTAGATTATTACCACTGCCATGTTTAGATAGCTCATGTTACGAGCTTCGTTTTGATATGTAGTTCGTTCGATTCCGATGCACGGTTTAGGAGAAACGACCGTTTCAAGTAACGGTGTTTCGCGAACGAAACTTTTCCCCTCGCCTTACTTTGAAACATAGGTTAAAGACCAAAAAGGGTTAATTAATGTATGAAACATTTATGGTAAGTGTGTTAGGCAGTTGGTAAGACACTCGCGAAGGAATCGCTTTAAAACTCGTAAAGGTTAAATTATTAAAAATGGTGGAGCCGAGGGTACCCGAGTGACTTAAGCGAATCAGTGAGCGCAAAACAAGCGTTAGAGTCTAAGTTAGTTAAAGTATAGATTTACAAGTGACTTTGGTTTAATTCCAACTTACTTGTTGTTTATAGGTTACCAGACTCGTCCCAAGCCATTCGTAACCCCAGTCGCTCAGGCAAGTTTTCTACCCGTTATACTGTTGTTGTGATGTAAATATATGTATATGCATTATCTTGTGATATTGCATGATTGTTATTAGCAAATTTTGCGATATATTGGAGCATGCTAATATGGTATATATGCATGTCTGTTTCGTAATCTGGTTATCTATCTGTTGATTTCAATGCTTATAGTTGCATAATACCTATGCTAGAAATAAGCAAGTAGTTGCGTATACCCTTAGTATAGGGGATAAAAGGTGAACATATTTCTAAACCGGGAGTCGATGTTCCCGAGTATATTATATATATATATATATATATATATTTATTTATATATATATATATGGATATAGTTTTTAAAACTATTAATCGAATAAGGTTTATTCGATAACTTTAACTTTATTTTATTATTGAATATTATTTTGAATATTCATTCGAGGGCTTATGACTCTTTTATATTATTTATTGAATATTATTTGAATATTCATTCGAAGGCTTATGACTCAGTTTATATTATTTAATGAATGTTATTTGAATATTCATTTGAGGATCTATGACTCCGATTATTTGCTAAAATATATTCTTTATTTTATTAAAGAATAAGGTGTTAATAATCAAACTTATTTTCGATTATTCAAATAAAGATAATACTTTCATATAAGTATATCTTTGGTTATTTAATGTTTATTTCAAGTATAAATTTTAATACTTCTACTTCAATTATTTTTATAAAGACTATTCTTTATGGGAATATTATTTAAATAATAATATTCGGTCATTTTCTAAATATTCTGGGGACTGATTTACTTCATTAAATCAGCTTTACTCCAAACACTCTTTAAAGTGTTTTCGAGTCTTCAAAATGATTTTTAAAAGTCAGAGTGGATCCCAAAATTTTTTTTTTATATTTAAGATCTTCCTTTTAAGGGGATTTAAATACTCGCTCAAAACCTGGGGAATCCGGCTCTGTGGTGTATTTTATATTCGCAACGAGGTTGCTGTTTTGAGAAAACAATTTGATTACTTGCCCAATGTTCGGGAAGTAAGTCCATTTGATTGAGTCGGCATAAGCGACAGGCCGGGGTACGGTCTATTATTGTGTAAGTGGCTGGGTGGCAGTCCATCAACGCGTGAGGGGCCGGGTAACGGTCTAGCGCGAGGTCCTAATGCGGCCAGGGTGATGACCGGTGAGGAATTCATCCATCTACAGTAGAAAAGGTTACTTATTGGTATCTTTGCCTGATCAGCAAGATATCTGGTTTATGCCAAAATTCTTTTCCTTTCCGAAATTCATTGGATGTTTCAAACTCTGTTCATACTTTACATAACAGAGGTTCCAGGAAATGTTTTAGAGATATATATATGGGGATATATATATATTGGGACTAAATAAAGTATCTCATAACTTTTTCATTCAATAATATTTCAAAGATTGAATCTATTCAAGTCTTATCTTGTGGTCTCATCAGTGGGATGAACTTTTGAAACTAATTATAACTTGAACGGTGGTAGTTCAAGTAGTATTGGGAAAGATATAAGTATATTGGGGTATTTGGTAACCTCATCTTTTAAACTTATATCTAATTAATAATTGTCTTATGAATGACAAAGATTTTCAGAAAAACGTTGAGACAAGGTTAGATATATGAGATCACCTTGCAACGATATTTTTTTATACAGTTATACACTGGGACTTTGTGTATATTATGCATGGAAGAGGACTTCCAATATTTTGAAAAGTATATATGTATATATACTGAATATTTTGCGACTTCATCGCATTAAGATATCAAACTTGGTTCATTTCTTTTGACCAAGACTTTCATGAGTATTATGAGTAGGCTCATATATAGTAAATCATTATACATATTATTTTGGTGGGCTTGCTGCTCACCCTTGCTTTATTTCTTCATCACACAACAACAGTTAGGAAAGATGGCCAGACTCCAGCAGACCCAGCGCAAGCGCGTGGGAAGCGTCCCGCGTCTTCCTGTTGATGTTGTAGCTGCTATAGCTGTAGAGGTAGATCTATTGTAGATCAGACCATCTACTTTTGAGAATCAATTATGTATAATTATAACTTGTGGCAGATAATGGCAATTAACTGTAAATTTATCAAGTAATCATTTTGGGTTGTAATAACTTTTAAATTGTGGATTCAAAGACTTGTACTTATTTCAATTTCATCTCTGAGACTATAACGGGTTGTGGTGTGTGTTAGTATGGGGTCACAGCATGAGGTTATTTATTATTAATTAAGTGAAGTGATATTGTGGAAAGAAAGACCGTGACAACCCGGATCCCCGACCCCGGATCTGGGGGTGTTACATGTCAAAAGGAATTATAGAAAGAGAAGGTATTGCCAAGGTCTTAATACTTATCTTCTATTTGAACTCTTCTGTTGACTCGTCATCCAATTCTAGACACTTCTTCACATTCTAAGGATATCGATAATCTCCATCACCGTCGAATTGTAGTAGCTTCGGAAGATTCCACAATAGAAGTTTGCAGCTTCCTGGAGTTCCATCCAGCTCAACACAACCATCTCAAACGAATGCGCCTATCTTAGCTTACTCGTTGGTACTATATCCAATAGTCCAACAGGAACTCGATATGAGCTCAAGCGTCCTCACATAGCTATACACACTCCTACACACTCTCGTTTCTAGTTTACTATAACCTCAGCTCTGATACCAACCTGTAACACCCCCAAATCCGGGGTCAGAGGATTTGGTCGTCACGATGAAACCTCAATCCAAATTAACCTGTTTAATCAAAATGCAAATGCCAGTGGAAGATATTTAGCATCTATGACCCCAAACTATACCAGGATCTTTTCAGGTTATAGTTCTAGAAACAAGATATCCAAATTCCATAAATAAATTTTTCACTTTGTTTTAAAACTCTTTTCAACAATTCTCAATCTCAAAACTTAACCCGCTAGTATAACTTCGAAAAGAAGTATACTAGGCCCAACTGTAAAATACACAACTATAATATAATATAATATAAATAACTTTATACAATAAAACTTACACTAGTGCACAAACAGTGACGGCCTCAACCCCGGGGTCAGGAGTTGACGTCACTAACAACAATACTAATAAACAATATAACCCAAATTATTAATTATACATAATTTCGACCCCTTTACCAAGATCTTTTCCAGGTTTAAGTATGACTTAGGTTACAACCATCACAAAACCAACTTACTAAGGACAATTCAAACAATACTATCTTTATTCAGCAACTCAACAGACCCGCTTAGGTCCCACACAACTACCTCAGAGGAACCTGACACAGAAGGAACTGGAACTCTACCCCGACTACCACTGAAGAATCTCCTAGGTATCTGTAATACATATATAAAACATTTATAGGAACATAAATCATAACTTGCTAGAAAATAAGTAAAACATGTGTGAACTGGATATCAAAACTAGCATGCTCTGTAAAACCAAATCATTAGTTGTGTGCTGTGCATAAATATCAATTTCTATTTTAGCATGCTTCTTTCATTTTAAAATCTTCCATCCCATCGCAGGACCCATAAACCATTTGTCCCATTACGGGGACCCAAAAACATTTGTTCCGTTACGGGAACCATAAAACTCGTCCCATCACAGGATCTATAAAACTTGTTCCTCTCCGGGAACCTTAAAATCACTTGCTCAGATATAAAAGCATTGGTTGATCCCTGGTGAGACAGCTGATCAGGCTATCCTACGAAACTTGTTTCGGAACTCAGAGACTAGCTAGGTCTCTGTCACGCTGGGCTGGTGGTTATAATAGGGTGCGCAACCACTTCGCCTCTTACGCTAACTTCCAGGCCGTTACAGGCCTTCTGCACACACTCATCCAATTATCTGATCATTTTTATCCAATTTTTCTAAATCACTTACCTATCTCTCGTTAAAACAATTATAAAACAACACATTTTCCCAAAACAGTTTCGTTTTATTCAAAACTTAGAGATTGGTATTTTCAGAAGTTACTTTTCCCCCAAAACACAAGTTAGTAAAGCAATTTGAAACCCAGGGGATACGTAATTTAAATTAGTCTGTTCCACTATGAGAATAAAACAACATTATATTCATATATGCTGAATCATAAAGATATGGTCAGGGGTACTTGCCTTGTAGAGCTTTACAAATAATATTGATTGACCTTGAGCCGACACGGACGCTCAGACTTTAACGTCTAATTACTAGATTACCCTGGATTCGACTCCAACACTCAGGTCCTTCGATCGGAACCTTACTGAGCTCGTCGACTGCCACTAGGCTATCCAACGCCAACTCTTGGGCTTTCCGACTAGCACCTACAAAGTCGAAACACCCTAACTTAGACCTTCGATTATGCTTGACATATCCTCGCTAACCATCTACCTGAACGTTAACAAAACCCGACTCGTAATACTTCATATAATAATACACGTACCAATTAGGGTTCACATCTTCGAAAGTCGGTTCGGTGTTTATTTTCAGAAAATAGGTATATTTATCCTTTTATGAAACTAGGGTTATCGATTTTCATAAAATATTTCATCACAACACATAATCAGATTTCGTATAAGGTACGATAATATAACTCATCAATGTTCCGATAGTCATTGGGTACGGCCTCATATTCCCGTAATTAAATTTCCCGGAAATCGGGCAGCACCTCCTCTGATTATCGGCGAACCCGTCGAACGTCCCGACATCTAATCGATCACAACAACAATTCACAAATTCACCAATATCACTTAAATACAACTATTAATTATCAGTCACATTTTATAATTTTAATCGCATTTTATAGTTTTATTCGTAATTTATATTTTAAATCATATTTTGTATTTTAAATTGTAGGACTCAGATCGAATCATCATAGTCCACCGCCCGCTCGTCGAAATTCATCACGGGCGGCGGTTAAATTTGTTGGTGCCCGATTAGTTCGGGTTTTCAATACAAATTCAACCAATAATATTTACAATTAATTTTTAATCACAATTCGAGAATCACAGAAACTCATTCAGATTTTTATTTTTGAAACCCAAATAAGAATTCAAGCAACAACAGTTTATTCCTAGCCAAGACAACAGAAGCAACACACGTAACACGGCACCCCCCCTCCGATTACCTTGCCGGAAATGAAACGGCTGCAACAGGGAAAGTACCAGGCGGCACACGAACCAAAAGCACAACAACACACAAAATTGGACTGATTACACGCATATATATAGGTATATACGCGTATAACAACCATAAAACCCGAAACAATTGAACCGAGATCAGAAACAGTGGCCGGAAAATGTAAGAATAGCCAAAACAGAAGCTGCACATCAATCAACACATATACAACAGACCACACACACGATTGCGTACACAACCAGCACGTCACCGTGCCACAGTCGCCTCGCCGGAAAGCGGCAACATCGGCATCAGCGGTGGCCGGAGACTACCAGGAGAGAAGCATAGCAGCGGGGAAAAGGAAAAAAAGGAGGAGAGAAAGAAAAAGAAAAAGAAAAAAAAATTGATAGAGAGAGGAGGGACAATCGAGATATATGAGGATGAGGAGGGATCGACTAAGAGATTGAGAGGAAAGAGACGGGTTATACCCGATTAACAACAACAGCCCCCCCTTTTTTTATTATTTATCATATAAACCTCGTAACAGAAACTTTATCTGACCCGAAATTTAGTTTTTTTAATGAGCGGTTCACGGTAATTAAAAGCCGAACGTTAATAAAAAATATTTTATACAATATCACAAATAATTAAAGGTTATTTAAAATAATTTTTCCATAATTTGAAATTATTTTTAAAAAATGCAACTCATATCAGAATTTATCGATCAAATAAAACAACACGCGGGTCGAACTAATCCCTAAAAATTTCGGAATAAATTTTAAAATTCTCGAAATATTCTAAACCAAATAAAATATGAATTTCATAATTTTTGAAGAATTTTGGAGTTAAATACGGATTTAACAAATAATTACAATCAGAAAATCATATATGGCTAAATAATTGATGAAATATTAATTTCTCAATTTTTAAAACTCCTAAAAATAATTAATAAAATTATGAAGCCATAAAAATGATTTTAGAGATAACTCAAGTATTTGTGAAAATAAATCCTGAATAAAATCACCTTTAAATACAAAAGTGACACAACACAACTTCACAACGAATAACACAATTAATACACGAACACCACAATCACACATAAGTAATAACAATTTAATATCCAGCTGAAAGAACCCACAAACATATTTTATTATATAATTACTTAGTAATTACACATTAAAACAATATAAAAATATACGAGTAGTTATAATCTTCCCCCCTTAAAAAGATTATGTCCTAAGAATCTGAATTTTAACCAAACAAGTGAGGATATTTGTCAAGCATATCTGACTCTAACTCCCAAGTAGACTCTTCAACTCAAGGATTCATTCAAAACACACTCACTAAGGATATAAACTCATTCTTAAGGACTCACTCATAACGATCTAGGTTCTGGGTCGATCATTCCACGCAAAACAATTTGGACAAGAGCCTATTGACTCCTACTCAATGATTTGGTTCGAATCAAGAACATATCGCTTTAATAATGACATGCAAAACACATTATAAATGTCTGCAACTGTAATGACAATGCTAATTCATGAGCACTTCATCTATCTTCCTCGATACCCCACGGGTACATATATCTGTGACGGCCTCAACCCCGGGGTCAGGAGTTGACGTCACTAACAACAATACTAATAAACAATATAACCCAAATTATTAATTATACATAATTTCGACCCCTTTACCAAGACCTTTTCCAGGTTTATGTATGACTTAGGTTACAACCATCACAAAACCAACTTACTAAGGACAATTCAAACAATACTATCTTTATTCAGCAACTCAACAGACCCACTTAGGTCCCACACAACTACCTCAGAGGAACCTGACACGGAAGGAACTGGAACTCTGCCCCGACTACCACTGAAGAATCTCCTAGGTATCGGCAATACATATATAAAACATTTATAGGAACATAAATCATAACTTGCTAGAAAACAAGTAAAACATGTGTGAACTGGATATCAAAACTAGCATGCTCTGTAAAACCAAATCATTAGTTGTGTGCTGTGCATATATATCAATTTCTATTTTAGCATGCTTCTTTCATTTTAAAATCTTCCGTCCCATCGCAGGACCCATAAACCATTTGTCCCATTACGGGGACCCAAAATCATTTGTTCCGTTACGGGAACCATAAAACTCGTCCCATCACAGGATCTATAAAACTTGTTCCTCTCTGGGAACCTTAAAATCACTTGCTCAGATATAAAAGCATTGGATGATCCCTGGTGAGACAGCTGATCAGGCTATCCTATGAAACTTGTTCCAGAACTCAGAGACTAGCTAGGTCTCTGTCACGCTGGGCTGGTGGTTATAATAGGGTGCACAACAACTTCGCCTCTTACGCTAACTTCCAGACCATTACGGGCCTTCTGCGCACAGTCATCCAATTATCTGATCATTTTTATCCAGTTTTTCCAAATCACTTACCTATCTCTCGTCAAAACAATTATAACACAACACATTTTCCCAAAACATTTTCGTTTTATTCAAAACTTAGAGATAGGTATTTTCAGAAGTTACTTTTTCCCCAAAACACAAGTTAGTAAAGCAATTTGAAACCCAGGGGATACGTGATGGAATTTACGGATGAGCGGAAGCGTGAAATAACATTTATTTCGTAAAAACCATATACCGCACATATAGAAAAACGTATAAAAGGGAAAAACTGAGGAATCGAAATCATACCTCGTGAATCGAGGCTTTATAAAATTGGAGTGCTAGCAGTTGCTCCTCAGTGTGTGAAGCACTCTACCGGTATCCACTAAGAACGATCCTCTTCGATGAACCTTTTATAAAACCGAGCTTTTATAAAATGGAGTTTTTGGGAGAGAGAGAGAGGAAGAAGATGGAGGCTAGGGTTTTCATAAAACCAAAAATTGTGTTAATAGAATGAGCCATCTCATTCTATTTATAGGGCTCTCCTAGGGTTTTATAATATATCTTTATATATATTAACCCCCACATTTTATCTTCATAAAAAGCTTTAATAATAATTAAAACTATTTTAATCATTATTTCTTTTTCTTAACTATTTAGAAAATAATTCTCTCTCTCATTATTTCATCAAAGAAAATATTCTTTTATGGTGTGACCCTGTAGGTTCAATATTATGCCGGTAGTAGAAATAAATAATAATAAACTTTTATTAATTATTTACATGAATACTAAAATTCACTAAATATAATTAACTGATTAATTATATTTATTCTACATCGTGAGTGATGCTTCTCAACATATCGCGACTATCCGGATAATATGAATTCACTGCTTAGAATATCAAGAACCTGTCAGTGACTAGTTACCGTACAATGAGTTCCTTCTACCCTTATAATATCCCGAATAAATATAAGGCATGGATCTCGTGTCAGGCCTATCAAATTTAATCATATGATTTCTTATTTATAATGCAAAGTTCATATTAATGCAAATTAGAAAATCCTTTCTAATTTTATACACTCTGGCCAGAGGTTCCAGAACTCGCATACTAAGAATAACATAGGATATTCTCTTCCTATACTGGAAGGGGTAGATCCTCTATTGACGTTAACTATCTCTATACACAAATCCCTATGCCCAGAATACACCTAATGGATGTCCTTGAGACTAAGGACTAAACCAAAGCACAGTTCATTATATATAAGATACCTTTAACGATCTCAAGTCTAAGGACACTTGTACAACTATCACTTAGTGAATAACTATTGACACGTGAGTAATCTCCATTAGTTGTTCAACTTATCGAGTCATGTTCAGTGAACTTATTCCCTAATAAGCACCTACATACCAGCTATAGTGTCACCACACAAATGCCTATGAGAATAGACATCCTCCTGAAGGGAGCAAGCATAGTATGTACCAATCTTTGCGGATCCACTAACATCCGATTAGTAATCCTATGATCAGGAACTGTTTTAAGTATAAAGTTTTCATCTTCTAGATCTCACTATTATAATCTCATTATAATTCTAGAAGCTTTACTCTAAACTATGGAACATCTTATTTAATACACTTTAAATAGATAAAGCCCATAACAAGTCTTTTATTAATTCAAATGAAATCAAATAGGAATACAAGAAAGTTCTTCCTAACTCATCATACATGATTGGATTTAGGACAAACACTTTCAATCACCCTGGTATCTAATACCCATCTTCTCTTTATGACGATCAAAGTGAATCTGAGATAATGACTTTGTGAGAGGGTCTGCTACGTTGTTATGTGTGTCAACTCTCTCAATCTTGACATCTCCTCTTTCAATGATTTCCCTAATCAAATGAAAGTGTCACAAAACATGTTTGGAATTTTTATAAGACCTAGGTTCCTTGGCTTGTGCTATTGCTGCGTTGTTATCACAATACAACACAATAGGCTCCTCAATGCTAGGAACAACTCCCAACTCAGAAACAAATTTCCTCATCCAAACGGCTTCTTTTGCAGCCTCACTTGCAGCTATATATTCTGCTTCCGCTGTGGAGTTAGCCGTTGTAGACTGTTTGGAACTCTTCCAGCTAATCGCACCACCATTCAGAGTAAACACGTACCCTGACATGGATTTGCTATCATCACTTTCTGATTGAAAACTAGAGTCAGTATAACCCTCTATTTTCAACTCAGATCCGCCACCAAAAACAAGAAAAATATCCTTAGTCCTTCGCAAGTACTTAAGGATGTTCTTCACTGCTTTCCAGTGGTCTTCACCTGGATTGGACTGATATCTGCTCGTCACACTGATTGAATAAGCAACATCAGGCCTAGTACATAACATCGCGTACATGATAGATCATATTGCTGAAGCATAAGGAATCTTACTCATACGCTCTCTTTCCTCAGGTGTCTTAGGAGACATCTTTTCGGAAAGGGACACTCCATGGCTCATCGGTATGAGACCTCTTTTGGAGTTTTCCATGCTAAACCTTTTAAGCACTTTCTGGATGTATGTACCCTGGGTAAGACCTATCATTCTTCTAGATCTATCTCTATAGATCTTCATACCGAGAATGTAGGATGCTTCTCCCAAGTCCTTCATAGTGAAGTTCTTCGATAGCCACACTTTGACTGATTGCAGCATCGGTATATCATTTCCTATAAGAAGTATGTCATCCACATACAATACAAGAAATATTAACGCGCTCCCACTAACCTTCTTGTAGACACATGGTTCATCTATGTTTTTGATAAAACCAAACTCTTTGATTGTCTCATCAAAACGGATGTTCCATCTACGAGAAGCTTGCTTTAAACCATATATGGTTCACAGCAGCTTACACACTACGTGTTCATTTCCTTTAGAAAGAAAACCCTCTGGCTGTGTCATATACACTTCCTCTTCAAGTTTCCCATTGAGGAAGGCCGTTTTCACGTCCATTTGCCAGATCTCATAGTCGTAGTAAGCAGCAATTGCAAGCAAAATCCGAATTGATTTTAACAGGGCTACAGGCGAAAAAGTTTCATCAAAGTCAATCCCTTGTCTTTGTCTGAATCCTTTTGCCACAAGCCTGGCCTTATAGGTCTCCACCTGTCCATCTGCTCCAATCTTTCTTTTGTATACCCATTTGCACTCAATAGGCTTCACACCCTCAGGTGCTTCAACCAAAGTCCATACTTGGTTGGTATACATAGATTCTATTTCAGATTTCATGGCACTTTGCCATTTCTCTGAGTCAACACTACTCATAGCCTCATTATAGGTCATAGGGTCATCATCATCAATGATTGACAACTCATTGTCATTCTCAATGACAAGGCCATAATACCTCTCAGGTTGGCGAGACACTCTCCCTGACCTACGAATGGGCTGTTCCACAGAAGGTTGTTCAGTCTGAACAGGTGTTTCCACTTGATTCGGAGTAGTTTGTGCTTCTTGAACTTCATCAAGTTCAATTTTGCTCCCACTGTTTCCTTCAAGGATAAACTGCTTTTCCAAGAAGGTAGCATGTCTGGAGACAAACACCCTATGATCGGTGTAAAAGTAATACCCTAAAGTCTCTTTAGGATATCCCACAAAACTACATTTTACGGATCGAGATTCAAGCTTATCTGGGTCAACTTTCTTGACATAAGCTGGACATCCCCAAATCTTAACGTGTTTAAGACTCGGTTTTCTTTCTTTCCATATCTCATATGGAGTTTTAGGGACAGATTTGGAAGGCACCTTATTCAGTAAATATGCTGAGGTTTCCAATGCATAACCCTAAGGAATACTGGAAGATTCGTATAGCTCATCATGGACCGAACCATGTCTAACAAAGTTCGATTTCTCCTTTCAGATACCCCATTCAACTATGGAGTATATGGAGGAGTCCACTGGGAGACTATACCATTTTCTTTGAGATAATCTAGAAACTCTCCATTCAAGTATTCACCACCTCGATCTGATCGAAGAGTTATAATACTATGTTTGGTTTGTTTCTCCACTTCATGCTTATATTCTTTGAACTTTTCAAAGGCTTCAGGCTTGTGTTTCATCAAATACACATATCCGAATCTAGATCGATCATCTATGAAAGTAATGAAGTATAAAAATTCACCCATGGCTTGCGTAGATATTGGTCCACATACATCTGTGTGTACCAATCCTAGCAAATCTGCAGCCCTCTCTCCATGTCCACTAAATGGAGATTTGGTCATTTTACCCAATAGACAAGACTCGCATGTAGGATATGATTCAAAATCAAAGGGGTCAAGTAACCCTTCCTTATGCAATGTCCGCAGTCTATTTTCACTAATATGACCAAGTCTGCAGTGCCACAAAAAAGTGATATTTTCATCATCCCTTTTTCTTTTATTAGTATGTTCAATTTGTAGTAAATCATGCTCTACGTCACATACATACAAACCATTATTTAAAATACCACGTCCATAAAGAACGTTATCTCTAAGAATTGAACATTTATTATTCTGAATAACAAACGAAAATCCATCCAAGTCTAACATGGGAATAGAAATAATATTCCTCACAATCGAAGGAACAAAATAACAATTATTTAAAACAATAGTCTTGCCCGTAGGCATATGTAAATGAAATGATCCTACAGCTTCAGCAGCAACTCTTGCTCCATTTCCCATCCGTAGAATCACCTCCTCTTCCTCAAGAGTCCTACTTCTCCTTAGTCCCTGCAACGAATTGCAAATATGAGAACCATAGGAGGTATCTAATACCCAAGTAGAAATTTGATTTAATGACATATTCACTTCAATCATGAACATACCTGAAGCAGAAGTGGTAGTCTCACTACCCTTCTTCTTCTTCAATTCTGCAAGGTAAACCTTGCAGTTCCTCTTCCAGTGCCCCACCTTGTTACAGTGAAAGCAAACAACTTTGCTCTTGGGGTCTTCAGCTTTTGGTGGAACAGGCTTTTTCTCACCTACTTTCTTCTTCTTGGAAGGGTTCTTCTTCCTTTTCTTAGATTGGAACCTTCACCAATTAGAAGAACAGAGCTCTTCTTAGGGGGAAAATTCGATTCCGCAGTCTTCAACATGTTGTGGAGTTCAGCTAGGCTGACATCCAGCTTATTCATGTGAAAGTTCACAACAAACTGCGAAAACGAACCCGGAAGTGATTGCAAGACCAAGTCTTGGCTCAGGTTCCCATCCATGGCAAAACCAAGTTATCCAAGACGTTCAATCAAATTGATCATCTTAAGTACATGGTCATTCACGGATGATCCCTCAAACATCCTACAACCGAACAGCTCCTTCGATATCTCATATCGAGCTGTCCTCCCTGCCACATCATACAACTCTTGTAGATGCATAAGGATAGTGTGAGCATCCATATGCTCATGCTGCTTCTGTAGCTCAATGTTCATGGAAGCTAGCATGATGTATTGAGCAACATTTGCATCATCTATCCACTTACGATACACAACATGTTCATCATTATGTGCATCGTTAGCAGGTTCAGTAGGCTTAGGTGAGTCAAGCACATATTCTAGCTTCTCCACCCTGAGAACAATTCTCAAGTTTCGAAGCCAGTCAGCAAAATTAGGACCAGTCAACTTGTGAGCATCTAGTATACTCCGGAGTGATAGTGCAGAAGATATAACAAATATAGTAAATCTGTAAATGATAAACACATAACAACACTTAGCAAATATTCAATTTTATTTCTAAACACTATATGAATCGGGTCTTTATTCATAAGTGGCTCCCACTAGTTTATCTAATTTATACACCCCCTAAGTGAAAATTAGGCATTCATAATGCTAGTGGGAATAGGGATCCTACATTCCATTACACAACCTCGGCTGTAGCACGAAACGTTATGTGATGTTCAATAGGCAGACAACTCTTGTCAATTACATCTTATATTATTCCCTAATATAATTTTGGCCTCTTGAATAATTGAGTCACGACTGTAGCACGACAAACTCAATATTCTAAGTCAAGTCTAACCCAACATTTCGTACAATTGAATCAGTCTCCAACGGCCCACGGCTGTAGCACATAACGACCTTTAGATTCTAATTCAATGTACACATCTCTATGTAATAGACAAGTATTTCTTATTTCGAAATCAAAGCCCTCGACTGTCGCACGAAATGGCAATGATTTAAAAATAACAACCACTTTCTATCATGTTGGAAGGCTATGACCGACACAAGCCCGTTGTGTCATTGGCCAATTACTACTTGATATTATTTAATTTTAGAGGGATTATATTACGTTACAATCATAATCTTATTATAAAGAGATTCTTCCTTTTAAATTAAATATTTCAAATCAATAATCGATAATCAGATGATTCCCAGATCGGGTGGAGCATTGTCTAGAGGCGTCACTTAATAACCCTTTCTTACAGATTGAAATCTGTTGTTAACAGAATCATCCTTTCTCTCAAAATTGAAAATTCATATTTAATTACGTGTTTCATAAACACAAGAATCTCATGATTGTATTCATAATATTATTGTCAAGGCAAGAAATGATTCCTATTCTAGATTTTCTAGAGCACGCCTTATATTGATTTAAGTTCACCTAAATCTATCATCGCATGGTAAACACAGGCATATATCTCATATATAAAAATAAATAAACAAGTAAGCATGCAAGTAGTATCATGTCAAACATTGATATAATGATGTATGGATTTATTATAGCAATTAAAACAATTAAAACATGCTTTAAAACACTTTCGGGAATATAAACAGTTCAAAACTTTTATATAAAAAATATTTGACCACTCCATTAGATCCGTCTCGGAAAAATGAATCCAACGATATATTGCACGCCCAAAACGGATTACGAAACTCCCAAAAATCAAATTTTAAAAAGACAGATGGGCTGGAACGCATTACAGTAATGTGTTACAAGGTCTATAATGCAGTTACGTAATGCGTTACAACACTGTTGAGCCATTTACGCGTGTGACGCATTCCGTAAATGTGCAATAGTGTGTAACACATTCACGGAATGCGCAACACACCCCCCACCCTGCGTGCACCACACGCACCTGCAGTAGCCGACCTTTGCACTTGTTTTTTTTTTCTTTTCGCGATTGTCAGCCCCTGTTCCTGCCGTTTTGCTAACTTACTGCTGTTACAAAAAAAAGAAGTAACCCCCTTTTTCCTTTACTCCCTTATTAATAACTCTTTATTAATTTATTATTTTAATTTTATTATTAATAAATTAATTAACATTTAATTAATAAATTAATAAAAATCAAAATAATATGATTTCTTAAATCAGGCAGTAGCAGAAAATTATCAAATCAGCCATGGTTCCTTGTGCAAATTTTAATCATAATTATTCACATGCATAATTATTTCATGAATTTTAATTAAAACAATTTTAAAAAATTCATAACAAATAATCTACACATCACAAAATTATGAAAAAAATACCTAGACAATCTACAACACTTGTAGAACCCAGATCAGTAGTCAAAATCTCATGCAAAAATTATTTCGAATTAATTCATAATTAAATCCAAATAAACTTGCAAAAATCATAATAAATCCATACATGCATAAAAAAATCTGAAATTTTTTATATGAATCTCTATATGCAGAACCTAGCTCTGATGCCAATGATGGAATTTACGGATGAGCGGAAGCGTGAAATAACATTTATTCCGTAAAAACCATATTCCGCACATATAGAAAAACGTATAAAAGGGAAAAACTGAGGAATCGAAATCATACCTCGTGAATCGAAGCTTTATAAAATTGGAGTGCTAGCAGTTGCTCCTCAGTGTGTGAAGCACTCTACCGGTATCCACCAAGAACGATCCTCTTCGATGAACCTTTTATAAAACCGAGCTTTTATAAAATGGAGTTTTTGGGAGAGAGAGAGGAAGAAGATGGAGGCTAGGGTTTTCACAAAACCAAAAATTGTGTTAATAGAATGAGCCATCTCATTCTATTTATAGGGCTCTCCTAGGGTTTTATAATATATCTTTATATATATTAACCCCCACATTTTATCTTTATAAAATGCTTTAATAATAATTAAAACTATTTTAATCATTATTTCTTTTTCTTAACTATTTAGAAAATAATTCTCTCTCTCATTATTTCATCAAAAAAAATATTCTTTTATGGTGTGACCCTGTAGGTTTAATATTATGCCGATAGTAGAAGTAAATAATAATAAACTTTTATTAATTATTTACATGAATACTAAAATTAACTAAATATAATTAACTGGTTAATTATATTTATTCTACATCGTGAGTGATGCTTCTCAACATATCGCGACTATCCGGATAATATGAATTCACTGCTTAGAATATCAAGAACCTGTCAGTGACTAGTTACCGTACAATGAATTCCTTCTACCCTTATAATATCCCGAATAAATACAAGGCATGGATCTCGTGTCAGGCCTATCAAATTTAATCATATGATTTCTTATTCATAATGCAAAGTTCATATTAATGCAAATTAGAAACTCCTTTCTAATTTCATACACTCTGGCCAGAGGTTCCAGAACTCGCATACTAAGAATAACATAGGATTTCTCTTCCTATACTGGAAGGGGTAGATCCTCTATTGACGTTAACTATCTCTATACACAAATCCCTATGCCCAGAATAGACCTAATGGATGTCCTTGAGACTAAGGACTAAACCAAAGCACAGTTCATTATATATAAGATACCTTTAACGATCTCAAGTCTAAGGACACTTGTACAACTATCACTTAGTGAATAACTATTGACACGTGAGTAATCTCCATTAGTTGTTCAACTTATCGAGTCATGTTCAGTGAACTTATTCCCTAATAAGCACCTACATACCAGCTATAGTGTCACCACACAAATGCCTATGAGAACAGACATCCTCCTGAAGGGAGCAAGCATAGTATGTACCAATCTTTGCGGATCCACTAACATCCGATTAGTTATCCTATGATCAGGAACTGTTTTTTTAAGTCCAGAGTTGTCATCTTCTAGATCTCACTATTATAATCTCATTATAATTCTAGAAGCTTTACTCTAAACTATGGAACATCTTATTTAATACACTTTAAATAGATAAAGCCTATAATAAGTCTTTTATTAATTCAAATGAAATCAAATAGGAATACAAGAAAGTTCTTCCTAACTCATCATACATGATTGGATTTAGGAAAAACACTTTCAATACGTAACTTAAATCAGTCTGTTCCACTATGAGAATAAAATAAAATTATATTCATATATGCTGAATCATAAAGATATGGTCAGGGGTACTTGCCTTGCAGAGCTTTACAAATAATATTGATTGACCTTGAGCCGACACGGACGCTCAGACTTTAACGTCTAATTACTAGATTACCCTGGATTCGACTTCAACACTCAGGTCCTTCGATCGGAACCTTACTGAGCTCGTTGACTGCCACTAGGCTATCCAACGCCAACTCTTGGGCTTTCCGACTAGCACCTACAAAGTCGAAACACCCTAACTTAGACCTTCGATTATGCTTGACATATCCTCGCTAACCATCTACCTGAACGTTAACAAAACCCGACTCATAATACTTCATATAATAATAGACGTACCAATTAGGGTTCACGTCTTCGAAAGTCGGTTCGGTGTTCGTTTTCAGAAAATAGGTATATTTATCCTTTTATGAAACTAGGGTTATCGATTTTCATAAAATATTTCATCACAACACATAATCATATTTCGTATAAGGTACGATAATATAACTGACCAACGTTCCGATAGTCATTGGGTACAGCCTCG
Organism: Apium graveolens; assembly: GCF_009905375.1. Lineage (NCBI taxonomy): Eukaryota > Viridiplantae > Streptophyta > Magnoliopsida > Apiales > Apiaceae > Apium > Apium graveolens. Next base: position 176,223,272 of record NC_133648.1, on the reverse strand, counting down.
TATTCCCGTAATTAAATTTCCCGGAAATCGGGCAGCACCTCCTTTGATTATCGGCTAACCCGTCGAACGTCCCGAGGTCTAATCGATCACAACAATAATTCGCAAATTCACCAATATTACTTAAATACAACTATTAATTATCAGTCCCGTTTTATAATTTTAATCGCATTTTATAGTTTTATTCGCAATTCATATTTTAAATCATATTTTGTATTTTAAATTGTAGGACTCAAATCGAATCATCATAGTCCACCGCCCGCTCGTCGAAATTCATCGCGGGCGGCGGTTAAATTTGTTGGTGCCCGATTATTTCGGGTTTCCAATACAAATTCAACCGATAATATTTACAATTAATTTTTAATCACAATTCGAGAATCAAAGAAGCTCATTCAGATTTTTATTTTTGAAACCCAAATAAGAATTCAAGGAATAACAGTTTATTCCTAGCCAAGACAACAGAAGCAACACACGTAACGCGACACCCCCCCTCCGATTACCTTGCCGGAAATAAAACGGCGGCAACAGGGAAAGTACCAGGCGGTACACGAACCAAAAGCACAACAACACACAAAATTGGACTGATTACACGCATATATATATACGTATATACACGTATAACAACCACAAAACCCGAAACAATTGAACCGAGATCAGAAACAGTGGCCGGAAAACGTAAGAATAGCCAAAACAGAAGCTGCACAGCAATCAACACATATACAACATACCACACACACGATTACATACACAACCAGCACGTCACCGTGCCACAGTCGCCTCGCCGGAAAGCGGCAACGGCAGCATCACCGGTGGCCAGAGACTACCAGGAGAGAAGCATAGCAGCGGGGAAAAGGAAAAAAAGGAGGAGAGAAAGAAAAAGAAAAAGAAAAAAAAATTGATAGAGAGAGGAGGGACAATCGAGATATATGAGGAGGAGGAGGGATCAACCGAGAGATTGAGAGGAAAGAGTCGGGTTATACCCGATTAACAACAACCCCCCCTTTTTATTATTATTTATCATATAAACCTCGCAACAGAAACTTTATCTGATCCGAAATTTAGTTTTTTTAACGAGCGGTTCACGGTAATTAAAACCCGCATGTTAATAAAAAATATTTTATACAATATCACAAATAATTAAAAGTTATTTAAAATAATTTTTCCATAATTTGAAATTATTTTTAAAAAATGCAACTCATATCAGAATTTATCGATCAAATAAAATAACACACGGGTCGAACTAATCCCTAAAAAAATTTCGGAATAAATTTTAAAATTCTCGAAATATTCTAAACCAAATAAAATATGAATTTCATAATTTTTGAAGAATTTTGGAGTTAAATACGGATTTAACAAATAATTGCAATCAGAAAATCATATATGGCTAAATAATTGATGAAATATTGATTTCTCAATTTTGAAAACTCCTAAAAAAAATTAATAAAATTATGAAGCCATAAAAATGATTTTAGATATAACTCAAGTATTTATGAAAATAAATCCTGAATAAAATCACCTTTAAATACAAAAGTGACACAACACAACTTCACAACGAATTACACAATTAATACACGAACACCACAATCACACATAAGTAATAACAATTCAATATCCAGCTGACAGAACCCACAAACATATTTTATTATATAATTACTTAGTAATTACACATTAAAACAATATAAAAATATACGAGTCATTATACAAACTCTGGACCAACCACCTTCCAAGAGCTTCTTCTTTACTTCCTCGAATTATGAAGTTAAACAGCGCAAGGTAATCCTCACTGGAGGTTAAATTTGAAAACAGGCAAGTATGAGCGAAAGAAATGCTTATCAAGATCATTATAGTGAATATAGGGTCGTTTTGATATAAAACCGACATCTGCATTAGAGCAGACCATTTAAAATCTTAATTGCTGAATCATAAAATTTTAGTTCAGGAACCCCAGAATTGATTCCTTAATTGTATTCAAAACCATTTTGATATTTTTGAGCGAAATGCTTCAGCAATACTTTGAATCTTGACGAGAATAAAACTCGTAAAACAATGTTTATGGAAATATCGTAAACCACAATAACATGAAACAATGATTATGGATTGAATCATAAACTTTTACTCAAAACCGAACTCTTGATATTAATACTTATTTTGTTATCATATCAAATTAGATATCAATACGAACTTTGATGCTCACAACATCCCATACTGAAGTCAACATTAATCATCTATACTAATACCACCTTTGATATTTAACAACAACGTAAGTATCAACATAAATCAGAATCAAAACTGCATTTTACCATTATTCCAAAACAAAAACAGATGATAAATCATTTATTCTACGATTATCAAAATAATAAAGAAATTTAGATATCAATTTAGATTGGAACCAATAATATTTCATGTTGTTTCTGATGATCAGTCATGAAATAACATCGGTATCCCGCAGCCATACCGTAAGTATAGGTACTACCAGTATCTCGCAGCCATACGGTACCTATAGGGCGCCATAAAAGGCATAACAAGCCTTGAAAGATATTACAGCTGGGCCGATATCTCGATCACCTACGCTGTAACCAATAACCAGTAACCATTCCAATCTTAAAACCTTTTAATTGAAAAAGGAGCCGAATCATTCGACATCCTAAATAATTTTATTCCCCCATTCACTTGGGCAGGAATACTCGCAACAAAATCATCTTTCACAAAATCCAAAACATTTATAAATCCAGTAATTTGATAAGTAAAATCACTTAGCTATTCTGAACATAGAATAACAGAAGAATACTTGCATAAACAGAATCATTTAATTCCGCGATATATAAAACATTTATTTATTCCAAACTGAGAGTAGGGAAAACAATACTTGCATAAGAAGATTTAAAATAAATATCACTTGAACGATAAGTGATGATAGGGATACTTGCATAATATGATTCAAAATAAATGTTACTTGAACGATAAGTGAAGTCAGGGGTACTTGCCTTTGAGATTTAGTAGTTAGTCACACTTGTATAAATGCAATTATCTCAGTCTGGCATCTCAATGCATCACCACTTTTACTTCGCTAAATCTCTGATCTGCTGCTCATGTAGTGCTGCAACCCATTATTCCATACAATTTAACTTTAGCCTACATCCATTCCATCTGGTCCTGATCATCTTGAAAGACTCGCATCTATAATTAAAAGATCACACTTTAATCGTCTAAACGATAATAACTTGATGAATAGCACGTCAAAAGCCTATCGTCTACCCATATGATAGCCCACACATAAATATAACAAACAAACATAAGACTCTTGACTCATGTACACATGTATTTCACAGAGCATATAAACACATAATCATATCAGCCACGTATCACATAATTCATATCACATATGACTCGATTCATCAAAAGGTTCGACTCGATACGTTTAAAACAGAAATCGGGTCAAAATATGATTTATCGATCAATAATTGACTCAGAGTGACTTGTAAAACAAGCAACCTTTCGAAACAAAAGGATTTGGGTCTCGAAAGTATTTTTAATGAAAGCATAATATTTTTCTGAGTCTGGAGGCGTTCGTTTCTTATTAAACGGACGGACGATTGATTTATTATGAATTTTTGAACATTTTTCGGAATTAAAACGGGTCTCCGAATCATTTAATAATTAAATAATAGGGCTCAAACACCCGTAAATAATTTTATAAGAATTATCGAGCCTGGAAAATAATTTAAAATAATATTTTAAAGCTCAAAACTATTTTTCGGAATTTTTAAATCAAAAATAAATAATTAAATCTAATTATTAGATCAATTAAAATTAATTAAAATAATTAACCAATTAATAATTAAATTAATTGATTAATTAAATAATTAATTATCACTTAAAATTAATTAATCAAATAATTTAAGATTTAATTTTATATTAAAAATAATTTTAGAATTAAAAATATAGATTTTTAGAATTTAAGAAGAATAAAATTTAAAAAGAAACTGCATAACAGTTTTTAAGATTTGAAAACGGATCAGAAGGATTGAACTCGGGTCGGGACGGGTAACGAAACGGGTCGGTGAAGAACACCGCCGGAAACTGGGGAAGGTGCCCAGAATTTGGCAGCCTCTTCCGGCTCTGGCAAATTTCCGATCCAGCCCAAACAACGAGCTTTTGGCTCTATTTTCAGCACCAAATCGATGCAACGCTCATCAACAACACGATTCTAATAGAAACAACAAGCAACAAGAATAGGCCATCGATTCTTGGCCAAGAACGAACCAAAGTCCGACCACTTTCCGGCCAAAACACGAGTTCGATGATTTCTCAAGTAACCTCAATGAACTACATATGAAAATGATGCCTGAATTGCGTACAATCTCAACATGCCCTTATAAACATCAAACCATTATCCTATAATTCAGAAAATTGAAAGTAAAAATAATAAAACTTTGAAACTCGGTTAATCGGATCGGGAAAACAAATGATGCAATTATGTACATAAATCGATTGTAAACAACGTCATAAAGCTATACAAACCATCAAAACAAGTCAAATATTGCTTAATCAAAAAGCTCCAAATTCGGGTATAAACCCTAAATTACGAAATTAATAAATTACCCATCGTTTGAATGATTTGATGGAATAAACAGAAAGAGTATGAAAATCTGAACATTTTGGTTACTCATACTTCAAATTCTGAAATCTGCATCACCCTCAAATGATCGTTTGATCCTCAAGAACACCAAGAACACTTTTTCATAGAATTTTCAGAAACTTAAACTTCAATTACTATGTGTTATTGAACTCTATTTTTGAAGTATAATATATGAAATTCACCAGAAAAATATGCTTTATAACATGGAATAATCAAAACACTCAAATAACCATGTCTGCAAAAATTCATATTTTATTCCCTAAATAATTCGAATTAAAATAATTAAATAAGAAAATCACCTTGATTTCTGCACTGAAATGGTTGGTTGAATCAGAAAGTATTTTTCGAGAGCTTCGATTTGATATATTACACGCCCGAATCGGAGTTCGGTAACGTCCGCGTTCGTGCGTTTGATTCTCTGGAACGTATCGGTTTCTAGGGTTTTTCTCTGTATTTACTGTATTTTTTACCGGTTGCAAATGAATAAACGAAATAAATGAAATAAGAAATAGGCTATTTATATTTACGGAATATTGGTTCATTCTGGATCGTTTTGGATCGATAAATTAGTTGCTTAGCCGCTTATAATTAACTGCAAAACGATCCAAAAATAGATTACTTAGCCGCTAAGTAACTATAAAATGATACAATTTAATACTAAAATTGGATAATCATCAAAACCGAGCTTCTTATAAAATACCTTATGATAAAATAATGTAAAAATATCCCGTCTCTCGAGAATACAGGTTTTGTTGATTTATCAAAATGGTTATCGTACCGAAAATCTTGCGCCGGGCCGCACACGGGTCAAACCGTAATCCGGATCGAAAAGGTCAAAACACGGAAAGTGTCCGGAATTACCAGATTAGGTTAGGAAAGAGTTTTCGGAAGAGTTTCGGGTTGTAAAAACGTAAAAATGGTTGAATTTGAACGATTCTCGGCTTTATAAAATAATTTTGTAATTACTCAGAAAATAATTAACAAATTTATAAATCATTATAAAATCATATAAAAATCCAAAAATTACCAGAAAAATATTACAATTATATATATTTTATTCTGGACATATAAAAATTCAAATACTCAAATAATATCACATATAAACACCCAAACATCAATTCCAATTATCATATAATTCACTAAAATTCACATAAAATCACATAAACAATTCCAAATAATAATAATAATATTTGAAAATATGGGATATTATAGGGACCTGGCTAGTCTCTGAGTTCCGGAACAAATTTCATAGGATAGCCAAGATAGAGTTATCCTATGGAGATAGCCTGATTAGCCGTCTCACCAGGGATCATCCGATACTTTTATATCTGAGCAAGTGATTTTGAGGTTCCCGGAGAGGAACAAGTTTTATGGGTCCTGTGATGGGACAAGTTTTATGGTTCCTGTAATGGAACAAATAATTTTGGGTCCCCGTAGCGGGACAAATGGTTTTATGGGTCCTGCGATGGGACAGAAGGTTTGAAAATGAAAGTAAAATTGAACTCTGGTATTTATGCACAACACACAACTATTTATTTGGTCTTACAGAGCATGCTAGTTTTGATATCCAGTTTATACATGTTTTACTTGTTTTCTAGCAAGTTATGAATTCTGTTCCTATAACTTCTTTACTTCAAATCATTTTTACTTGTTATTCATATAGTGGTACTACTGAGCAATTGATTGCTCACCCTTGCAGAATGTTTTATATATGTATTGCAGATGCCTAGGAGGTTCTTGCGTGGTAGTCAAGGCAGAGTTCCAGTTCCTTCTGTGTCATGCTCCTCTGAGGTAGCTGTGTTAGGCCAAAGTGGGTCTGTTGAGTTGTTATATTAAGAGAGTATTGTCAGGATTGTCTTTAGTGAATTGGTTTTATGATGATTGTAACCTAAGTCATACTTAAACCTGGAAAAGATCTTAGAAAAAAGGGGTTGTGTTTATATAATAATGTGGAGTTGGATTATGTTATGTTGTTATTAGTGTTATTGATGACGTCAACTCCGGACCTCGGGGTTGAGGCCGTCACATAAAATCTCATATTTCTTTAAGGATTCTGTAAGTTCATCCTTAGCAACCTTGCATTATAATTTCAATTTTTCAAACTCAATAAATTGAGACTCTAGCACATTATTTCTCTCACTTAAAAACAAATTATTTTCTTTAAATTTAGCATTTTCCTTGGTGAGGGACTTAAGTGTAACACGCAAGTGATATAATTCAGTAGACATGTCATTTATTGCATTATTACACTCAGCTTTAGTCAAATGAGCTAGATTGGTTGTGATTACCTGATTGCTTGATGAACTTGTTTTTGTTTCATCTGACTTGGCCATTAGGGCTAGATTGACATAGTTGATTTCTTCATCTTCATCCAATCCATCTGCAGCCCAGTCATTCTCCTGAGTTATGAAAGCCCTTTCCTTTTGCTTGAGCAACTCAAAGTATTTATGCTTATAATCAACAGGCTCAAACTTCTTTTTGCTGGAATCAGACTTTCTACACTCACTAGCAAAATGGTCTGCCAAGCCACATTTGAAACACTTGAATTTTGACTTATCAACCATGTTTCTATTTGGCTTGGCTGCTCCAAAATTCTTCTTGAATTTGAGCTCGGAAAATCTCCTAGATAAGAATGCTAGATGCTCATCAATATTATCCATGTCATCTTGACTCAACCGTTCTTCCTTTCTGCTATCAGCCCTTTACCCTTGCTTTCATAGACCTTTGATGTAGATTCAACAGCTTCCACCTTCACCTCTTTCTCCTTCTCTAGTTCAGCAACTAGTGCAATGGATCCTCCCTTCTTTCTTCCTTTCTCCATCCTTTCATCTTGCTCTATTTCAAGCTCATAGGTTTTCAGGATGCCATACAGTCTCTCCAAGGTGAACTCCTCGTAATCTTGTGAATTTCTCAGTGTGACTGTCATTGGCTTCCACTCCTTTGGGAGAGATCTAAGGAACTTGAGGTTAGAGTCTTTTGTCTGATAGACTCTTCCATACAGTTTTAGAGCATTCAATAGTTTCTGAAACCTACTAAAAGTGTCAGTAAGTGACTCACTTTCTTCACAGTTAAGGTGCTCATATTGCTGAATCAAGAATTGCATCTTATTCTCCCTTACTTGCTCAGTACCATCACAAATAATTTGTATTGTGTCCCAAACCTCTTTGGCTTATTTACAGTTAATGATGTTCTCAAACATATCACCATCAACACCATTAAACAGTATGTTCATGGCCTTCTCATCTTTCCTGACTTGTTCAATGTTTGGATCAGACCATTCATGCCTAGGTTTTGGAACTGATGGTTCATTCCCTGTAGCATCTCTCATAAGGACATGAGGACCTCTTTCGATGCAATCCACATAAGCTTCATCTTGATAAAGAAGATGTAGGTGCATCTTCACCTTCCAGTGGTGATAGTTGTCTTTATCCCGAAATAGAATTTTAACTCCAACATCCTTTTTGTTCATCTTGTTGATTATTGTGATTTTTACACTCTTTGTACTTGAAGTGTTTGCTCTGATACCAATTGTTATTCCCTAACAATACAACAAGAATTAAAGAAGGGGGGGGGGTTGAATTTAATTCTGGCTACTTTTGAGATTTTTAAGAATGTTCTAACTTAATATATATAACAGTGTTTGATTTGCTGTAATGCGGAATGAAGAAGTAATAGAAATCAAAACACTAAATAATAAAACACAAGCTTTAAAACTTTCTGGTGGATTTGAAAGTATCCACCAGATATATATATATATCAGATTGAGAACTCTGTGAAGCTTTGAATAGCTCACAACTGCTTTACAAGTTGAACAAACAAAACTACAGAGAAATTCTTACAAAATACAGCTTGATATGTTTCTCTGAAAAATAAGATTTCTTAGTTAATTGTTCTACTTGCTATACTTGGTTTATATATCACCAAGTTACATGATAGTAAGACAAGATAATAAAACAAAATAAAATCTAGTCTAATATCATGCTACAACATTACTCTATCCAGCATCCTTGAATATCTTCACATTTGCATGGAAATGGTAATACTTCTTTGTTCTCAAAATCCTGATTAACAGGCTACCACATTCCTTTTACAAACATCCGACGCATGTGACTGTGTTGTCACTATCAACAACTATTTTGAATATGATCATCCATCGGGAGTATGTTGAACATCCGTCGGGAATATTTTGATCATCCGCCGGGAGCCTTGTAGATCATCTGTCGGGAGTCTATCTTACACTTGACTCTATTTCATTTATACAGAATTACAAGACATCTCATATTTACAATTAGCTAACCTATTCTGCATATCAATCTAGTAATCAACATGACTTAGAGAATCCTACTGAATCTACTAGACTAAAATAGGTTGTTTGCAGGAATGTGCTACATACTTATTTGTTACATTAGCTACACTCTCGATGGATGTCAAATTGTCATCCGTCGGGACTATAAAGTTCATTCGTCGGGACTATATTAGAACATCCATCGATAGCTACAAAATTCACTAAGTTAAATCTACTAAGGTATTTTGTTTAACTTATCATCAAGTTCACAACATTTTCCTAACAATAATAATTACGCAGAATAATTTTAAAAGCAATAAAATATAAAATTTATGTCAAAATTCCCCAAAAATTATGAATAATTCAATAACTAATTATACAATAAGCTTCGTACCCAACCAATCACACACAATGAATAATAATGCAACGCACAGCTGGAAAAACTGTCAAATATTTTATTTATTTAATAATTCCATAATTATACTTATTTATCGGATCCGAAAATAGATTACTTAACCGCTAATTAACTATAAAAATGATACAATTTTATACCAGATTTGGATAATCATCAAAACCGAGCTTCTTGTAAAACACTTTATACAAAAATAAAGTCATAATATCCCGTCTTTCGAGAATACAGGTTTTATCAATCTATAAAGATGGTTATCGTATCAAAAATTTTGCACCGGGACTCATACGGGTCAAACTGTACCCCGAATCGAAAAAGTCAAAACACGGAAAGTGTTCAGAATCATCAGATTAGGTTAGGAAGGAGTTTACGAAGAGTTTCGGGTTATAAAAACACAAAAATAGTTGAAGTTGGACGATTCCTAGTTTAATAAAATAATTTTATAATTACTTAAAAATAACAATTATCACTTCCATAAATCTTATAAAAATCATATAACAATCCAACAATTACCAGAAAAATATCAAAATTATCTATATTTTATTCTGGATAATTAAAAACTAAAATATCCTAATTTTATCATATATATGTACACCTAAATATCAATATCAATCATCAAATATTCCACCAAAATTTATATAATAATTATTTATTGATTAAAATAATTACACGATATTTCCCGGATGTTACATCCTTCCCCCCTTAAAAGGATTCTTTCTTCAGAATCATACTAAGGAACAAATAATGATACTTTTCAAGTATCTCTCCTATAATTTCTCAGATTAGTTTCTTACCCGAACAACTTTTCCATAAACTTAACTCATCACTTTAATCACTACTCAACAGTCTTTTGCCGACATCAAAATCTATCAGTTGCTCATGCAACCTGACTCAAGTCTCCATTTCATACATATGGAGCTAAATTACTCTTCCTGGTTATACACATATAAATGTCTTATGAACTTGTTATACTTGTGGCAACAAGGCCAACTCATTCACAATTTTTCTACTTATCTTACTGTCCCAACAGACTAACTTAATTTACAGTAATCTTATTTTCTTTCTAATTTTAATAATTCATGCTCATGAATGCTTCTCACTCTCACTGACTGTTTTACTTTTTTTTCCATGTCTTTTTTTGTTCGATTAGTCTGGCCTGTGATCGTTTTCAATCGTATTCGAGAACCTTTAATCGATCTCTTGCACTTCTCTTCCATCAGCGTATGATATACTGAGCTCATGGCATCTTCGGTTTCTAAATATCATAAATCATCTCCAAAATTTAGAATAAGGAGAGAATCTCAACAATTACATTTAACTTACCACTTATTATTATACCTTACTTCCTCTTTCAGTACTATTGAATATATTTATTGAGGGTTTACTATTTTAAAGAAAATATATTAATCTGAATATGTTTTCCATATATTTTAAAATTTATTGCAATACTTTCCTCTGACGTTCCGCCACTTATAACACTCATTCTTTTCTTCACGCCACATTATCAAAAAGTCATCTTCTATCTTTATATCTTGTATCATATTCTCGGAGTAACCTGAATTTCTCGAGTTGTCACGATTTAACCAACCCCTATTTCTTACTTCAACCTTATTTGTGCCTATCTATTCATGAACGGTATATCTTATTTTGGTTCAGTACGGTTCATAGCGTTTCCCACACTTCTGCCAACATATTAACCAAACTTATTGGGAAAAAAATAAGGCCTAGGTATGTAATTAATGTTGCATTAATCATATCAGAATCAGGCCAACAGCTAGGCCCATTTAAGAAGGCCCAAAACCCTATATATTAATTAATTTTGTAATTAAGGGATAAGTCAGCTAATAAGATGAGTCATAGTGGAGAAACAAATCCTTGTGGATTGGTCTCCAAGGAACCTAGTGGGATAAGGAATCAGATTACTACCTCTTAAGACTCCAAAGTCCATTCTAATTCTGAGACTTGACCACTAAGTCTCCTAACCCAAGTCCAATTCAAGGACTCCCAACATCTATATGAGGGGCCTCACCCCACAAATCAGAACTACATTTTTTAACTTGATCCTTGGCAATCAGCAAGGTACGTAGGCATCTTGTTAAGGCAGATCTTGTCACGAAACACAAGAGTAGTCAAATTGAGCCTTGAAGCTCACGTTCCTTAGTAATCAATACAGCAATTGTTATACTTTAGTTTTTGATCCATAACATTTGGCGCCGTCTGTGGGAAAGCACAACAACAACAATGGCGAGAACACGGAGAACAAGCAGCGCCCTTGAAGGAGGAACACCCGCGGGGACAACCCAAATGATTTCGTCAACCATGGAGGTACCTCCGCATTCAACCTATACCGCCGCCCAAGGAGAAGCCCAGGTAGGGGCAACTGAACCTCAGCCACAAGGGACGATTCCCTGGGCTACTCAAGGGACGAATTCCCAACTTCAGTAGCTACATACACCTGTGAATTCTCGACCCTTTGGGTACGAGTATTTAACTATTGTGACTACTAACCCCCTTATGGGATGCCCCTTTACCCCAAGGTTGGAGGAAGTGGACATGCTAGACGGAGTGAAGCACGGGGGCAAACACCCCCTACATACAAGGTTTGGCTCCTATCCCGGAGGATCGGGAATTTTATGGTCCTTATACTGAGAGAGACTCTGAATCTTCGGATGATGAAGTGGCCCAAAGAAGGAGACGTGCTGGCAAATAGCCGATTGCTGATGGTAACCAATGTCCTAGGAGCACCCGAGGGGTGAATCCCCAAGAAGTGCAGGAGAGAATCAAGGCCCATGAGGCTGAGATTCAAAGGTTGAAGCACGACTTGGAGGCACACCAGGCTCCTAGGCCCCCATTACCACCTAGGGGGAGAATTCATCCTCCAATCATAGACCTGGATGGTCCATCACAAAGAAGGGCTGTAGTCCCAAGAGCTGATCCAAGCAATCTTCTTCCCCTTGGAGATCCTGATGATCCTACTCCACCATTCACTGAAGAGATAATGAATGTCCATATCTCAAGGAAGTTTAAAATGCCCACTATCAAAGCTTATTATGGCACGGGAGATCCCGCTAATCATGTCAGGACATTCTCTAATGCACTGTTGTTGCAGCCCGTGAATGACGCTATTAAGTGTCGGGCCTTTCCACAAACCCTGTCGGGTATGGCTCAAAGATGGTATAGTTATTTGCCCCCGAACTCTATTGGGTCCTTCAGAGAATTAAGTCAGGCTTTTATTAAGCAGTTCATCAGTGAGAGATTGCATGAGAAAAGTTCAGCATCCCTCATGAGCATTGTGCAGGGAGCGAAGGAATCCTTGAGAGACTACCTGAATCGTTTCACAAAGGAAGCTTTAAAAGTCCCGGACCTTGATGACAAGGTAGCCATGATAACACTGCAACAGGGAACTAGGGATGAGTTCTTCAAGATGTCATTGGCCAAGCGCCCCCCTGAAAGCATGTTGTAGCTCCAAGATAGGGCCGGGAAGTACATCAAAGCGGAGGAGAGCATAAGGAAGACAATAGTAAGTAACGAGCCCACTGGAGGCAAGAAGCGAAAAACTGATCTGGAATATATTGCTAGGGACAAGTATCCCAGAATTGAGCAAAATCCCGATTCAACCCCAAAGAAAGGAGGACCTGGACAAAAGTTCACTGAATACGCTAAACTGAATGCTCCAAGAAGCCAGATCTTGATGGAAATCGAGAAAGATCAAGATATTCGTTGGCCTAAACCCTTGAAGGCTGATCCTGCCAAGCTAGATAAGAGAAAATATTATAGATTTCATAAAGATGTTGGTCATGACACTGATGAGTGTAGGCAACTGAAAGATGAAATAGAATTCCTCATTCGGAAAGGAAGATTGAATAAGTACATTGGGGAAGGAAGATATAGGAATAACAATAGGATAAAGAACTTTGAAGATCATAGGAGGGACCAAGACGATCAGGGGCGGAATCCCCAGCCTAGGGGACCGGTTATAAATGCAATCTTTGGAGGACCGCAACCCTGAGGGCCTGTGATAATCACAATTTTTGGAGGACCAACTGCTGCTGGATTATCCAGGAACTCCAGGAAAGCATATACTAGAGAGGTTATGCATATTTTTGGAGAAGCCCCGAAGAGGGTCAAGACAAGAGTAACAATGGCTTTTGATGATTCTGACCTAGAGGGTATGAAATTTCCTTATGACGACCCACTGGCCGTAACACCAAAAAAAGGAAACAGCCCGATCAAGAGAGTCCTCGTGGATAATGGTGCTTCGGTGGATATCTTGCTCCATGACACCTTTTTAAGGATGGGTTATAATGAATCCCAATTGACCCCAACCGACATGCCGATATATGGATTTGCGGGAGTAGAGTTCCCCGTGGAAGGAATAATCAAGTTGCCAACAACCATTGGTCAGGAACCAAGGCAAGCAACACAGATGTTGGACTTTGTGGGGGTGAAGGCTAGTTCAACTTACAATGCTATCATGGGAAGAACGGGGATACACGCCTTCAAGGCAGTCCCTTCTTCCTACCATTCATTTATGAAGTTTCCCACCCGGAATGGGATTGGAGAAGAGAGGGGAGATCAAAAAATGGCTAGAAGTTGTTATGTGGCCTCACTAAGGCCAGATGGAGTAGGGGGCAGGTTCTGCCTATCGAAGATCTGGATATCCGAGAGAATGATGAGAAAAGAAGGAAGCCAGCATAAGACTTGGTTTCGGCTCCTTTATCCCCCGAGGACCCTAAGAAAGTAACTTTCATTAGAGCAACACTAGAGGAGCCCCTTAAAGGGAAGTTGGTGAAATTTTTGCAAGAAAATAGTGATGTGTTTGCATGGTCGACAGCTGATATGCCAGGCATAGACCCGGAACTGATTACTCACAAGCTGAATGTGGATCCAAATCGGAAGACAGTGAAGTAAAAGAAAAGAAGTTTTGCTCCAGAGAGGCAAGAAGCTATAAAACAGGAAGTAGAGAAGCTCTTAGAGGCTGGTTTCATTGAGGAGATACAATTTCCAGAATAGTTAGCAAACCCTGTAATGGTGAAAAATGCCAATAGAAAATGGAGGATGTGTATGGACTTCACTGATCTGAATGACGCATGCCCTAAGGACTGTTTCTCGTTGCCAAGGATAGACACATTGATAGATGCCACTGCTGGACATGAGATGCTGAGCTTCATGGTTGGATTTGGTGGATACAATCAGATCAAGATGCACAAGGACGATATCCCAAAGGTATCATTCATCACTGACTTTGGTGTTTATTATTATCTTGTTATGGCATTTGGTCTCAAGAATGCAGGGGCCACCTATTAAAGGTTGGTAAATAAAATTTTTAAGGATCTTATTGGCAAGACCGTGAAAGTTTATGTTGATGACATGTTAGTCAAAAGTCTAGTGAAGACTGACCATATAACCCATTTGAGGGAAGCTTTTGAGGTCCTGAGATACCACAAGATGATTTTAAATCTTGCAAAATATGCTTTTGGAGTAGGATCTGGAAATTTTTTGGGATTGATGGTCTCCAAGAGAGGAATCGAGGCCAATCCCGAAAAAATAAAGGCAATCCTAGACATGGACCCACCAAAAACTATCAAAGATGTTCAAAAGTTCACTGAAAGGGTTGCTGCGTTAGGACAATTCATCCCCAAATCTGGGGACAAGTGCTTGTCATTCTTCAATTCCTTAAAGAAGGTTAAGGATTTTGTATGGAGTGAGGAAAGCCAGAAGGCATTCAAGGAATTAAAGAAATATATGGCCCAGGCCCCGTTGTTGGCCAAGCCAGCTCTGCATGAAGTTTTATACTTGTACTTGGTTGTTTCAGAGAATGCCTTGAGCGTTGTATTGGTTAAGGAGGAACTTAAAATCCAGAAACCCGTATACTATGTTAGCAAGTTTCTGCATGGAGCCGAGTTGAATTATTCAACTATTGAGAAGTTTGCTTTAGCCTTGGTAATGGCTTCAAGAAAATTGCGTCTCTACTTTCAGGATTATAAGATTGAAGTACTAACAAATCAACCCTTGAGAAATATTATTCATAGTCCAAGGCTAGTGGGAGGCTGATTAAATGGGCAATAGAGTTGGGAGAATTTGATATCAAGTATAAGCCATGAATGGCAATAAAAGCCTAAGCATTGGTTGACTTCGTGGTGGAATGTACCATACCCAACCAAGAAGTCGGGGGCCAGGAAGATACCATACCTCAAGACAAGGAAGTAGATAAGGGGGACAAAGAAAAGGATGATACGGAGAAGGAATATTAGGTTCTCTATTTTGATGGAGCATAAAAAACAAATTCAAGTGGAGCAGGGTTAGTTTTACAAAGCCCTGATGGGTTCTTGATTGAATATGCTATGAAGTTAGACTTCCCGACCACAAACAATGAGGCAGAATATGAAGCTCTGATAGCTGGCCTTGGCTTAGCAGGGACACTTAGAGTCAAGAACTTAAAGGTCTGTGGAGACTCGAAGCTAGTCATATCCCAGGTAAAGGGAGAGTTTGAGGCAAGGGATGATACGATGGCTAAGTATGTCCGCCTAGTAAGGGCTGTGATGACCCAATTCAATGAATGCCATGTCGAGCACATTCCAAAGGAGGAAAATGCTAAGGCTGATGCATTATCAAAATTTGCTTCATCTGAGATAGAGGAAAGTTTAGGAAGTGTATACTTCCGCGTTTTGAAGACACGTAGCATTGATGTTAAGCTTGTAGCTCCTATAGGTCTGGGGATGTCATGGATAGATCCCATTAAGACCCATATTCAAACCGGTTGGTTGCCGAATGATGCTACTGAAGCACGAAAGTTGGCTGTTCGAGCACTAAGATACTCCTTGATAGATGAGATTTTGTATAAAAAATCTTATGTAGTTCCTTACTTAAGATGTCTCAGGCTCGATGAGGCACGCTTGGCTCTTGAAGAATTGAATGAAGATATATGTGGGCAACACTTGGGGGCAGAGCACTAGCTCATAAGATAACCCGTTTAGGCTTCTATTGGCCAGAAATGATGGCAGATGCCAAATAGTATGTGAAGAAGTGTGACCACTATCAGAAGCATGCACCTGTCGTTAGACAACCCCCCGAGATGCTGACCTCCATCAACTCACCCATCCCCTTTGCTATGTGGGGAATGGATATACTTGGGCCTTTCCCCATGGCCACGACACAAAGGAAGTTCCTGATTGTAGCCATTGATTATTTTAGTAAGTGGATTGAAGCCAAGCCTTTGGCCAAAATCACAACTAAGCAGGTTGCAAAATTCCTGTGGGAAAATATCATGTGCAGGTATGGAATTTCCCGCATCCTAGTCACTGACAATGGAACACAGTTCAACAATGAGGAATTCAAGAAGTATTGTGAGGATAATGAAATTGAATTACGATTCACCTCTGTGGCTCACCCGCAAGCCAATGGGCAAGCAAAAGTGGCGAATCGAATAATCCTGTACGGACTAAAGAAGAGGATCGAGAAGTCGAGGAGTAACTGGGTGGATGAAATACTCCCAATACTATTGGCCTATAGGACTACCTGTAGAGTCACGATTGGAGCAACTCCCTTCATGTTAGCATATGGGGCAGAAGCGGTTGTTCCTGTAGAGATATCACATTCCTCAACCAAGATTCAAGCTTTCAATGCTGAGGAAAATGAGGAAGGGCAAAGGTTAGCCCTGGATCTAATTGATGAAGTACGAGATGAGGCACATCTGAAGATAGTGGAATATCAGAAAAAGGCTTCATTCTACTAGAACCTAAGGGTTAAGGAAAGGTTCTTCAAGCAGGGTGACTTGGTTTCGAGGAAGGTGGAAGCTTTTGGTGTAGGGTAGAAAGGGAAACTTGCCCCAAATTGGGAAGGGCCATACAAGGTCAAAAGTGTTCAAGGTAGAGGAACCTACAAGCTTGAGACTATGGATGGTTTTGAAATCCTGAGAACTTGGCATGCACAAAACCTGAAGATTTACTATGTGTAAAGAGGTTGAGCATAATTCTCACTTGTCAAGATGACAAGTAGGTTGAAAAGAACCTTGAAGCTTTGCTTGCTTAGGATTTACATGTTTTAGTTTTATTTTGAGGTTTATTAAGACTTGTGTAAGGGATGAATTCCAACAATTTGTGAAATTTAGAAAGTTTTCGAAATATGTTTAAATCTCTGTGGCATGGCTAGTAAACTAAGTGCATGAGATGAAAGCATAAAGTTTGATAAATAAAACTGATTCGAATAAATAATACAAAGTCTGATAAGCTAAGCTAAGTGTCAAAGACAAGATAAAATAAATAAGCCACGTAGGGCTAGAAGAGCTCTAAGGGGCAAAGGTGCCCTCAGCATCCATATCATCGTCTTCCCCACTCTCGCTGAAAGTCTCAGTAGTCCCAAAAGAGGAAGGGCTATCATCTGCGGCGGGCCTAGCAGAGGACTCGGGGGGAGGAAGAAGCGGGTCCTAAGGGATACGATCTGAGACAATCACTCGGGTACGAAACCTCTGTAGCAAATCCTTATCGTCAGGGAAAACATAGTTCACTGGGTTAATATCAGGGCAAGCCTCGTTCACGATCCCAAGGGCCGTGTCCCAGCCAGTCCTAAAAAATCCAGGGAACATTGAATCATCCCTCACCCTCATGGACTGGGTAAACTCCTCCGAGTCCAAGTAGTTGTCAATCGCCTTGTCCTTCTCGGCTCTAAGGACAACCAGCTCAGCATTGGACTCTCCAAGCTCCTCCTCCTTGCGCTTCAGCTTTCACTCCAAAGCGGCGTACTTCATCTGCTGCTTCCTGAGGGCATTGTCAGCTTTGTCAGAAGCCCTCTTCCATAATTCAGTTTGCCTCACAGCGCCTTGGAAGTATGCGTTAGACTAAAACGAAACAATAAACAAAGATATAATAAGGCAAGAAAATGCTAGAAGTAAAAAGAAAGAAAATTTCAAGGAAGGGTCATACCGAGGCTAGGGACTGAGCTCCCATGAGCTTTATCCTCTCCAAGTCAGGGGTAGCTACCACATCAGTAAAGTCCTTTGGGGTTACGCCGTGGTAAGACCAATCTCAGGCATGCTTTATGGATCCAACCACGGTATCCCCTCGGCGGAATCCCCAAAGAGGCTGAAAGGCGCCCGTAGCAGCAGAGACATGAGCAACAGCAGTGATAGGGGCACTATGGGCTTCAGCTCCCTCAGCTTGAACCTCTACCATGGGGTCCTTGTGCTTCCGTAGGAAGCTAGGCTCCGTAGCCTTCCCTCAAGTATCCAGTCCCGCAAGGAGAACTTTCTTCATCCTTGCAGTCTCCTCAACGAGGGGAACATTAACCTCGTTGATTTCCTTAGCAGCTGCAAAATAAGAGAAAAACAAAATAAGTGGTGTCAATAATGCATGGGAGAAAATAAAAATGAGAAGGGAAGAAAAATACCCTGTTGAGAAACGGAGGATAGCCCCACGTGAATAAGAGAAAACTCCTCTAAAAGGGTCCAGCTAATGGTGGCACCATCATCCCGAATAAGCTCATTATAAATGATAGTTTCCTCGGGGGTCAGGTGAATGGATTTGAGGCTACCATCACTAACCTTCCCGAAGGAAGATCTGAATAGGGTTCCCCAGTCACCAGTCTCCCACCTTAACCCGACAAAACTATTCCTCCAATATTGGTTATTGTCGGGAATGGAGGCACTGTTAAAAATATGCTTATACATGGGCCTTTGTTTAATGTAGACCCAACCACAAATACTCGAAGAACTGTTATAACATTGGAAAATCTTCCTTAAAACAACTACAGATAAGGGAAAATCTCGCCTAAGACAACAAACCATGAAATATAAAATGTTCCTCCAGGCGTTTGGAGGAAGCTGATAGGGGTTAATTTGTAAATCAGCTAAGAGGTGAGGAATGAAAGGATGAAAAGGAAACCTTAGCCCAACATCAAGGGAATCTGTGTAAACAAAAAGAGTATCGGGTTTCCAGTGGCAACTACGATCGCCACCGACAACTGGAACTAGCCTAAGGGGGGGACGAACATTATAACGTGCGTTTAACTTATCGTAATCTATATTGTGCCATCTGTTGCAATGGTTGAAAGAGTCAAGAAGTGCAGTTGAGAGATATTCGTCCCTCCTAGTATTAATCATATCTAACAAAGATATGTAAGAAGAGCGGATTTCGATATCCTTATCTCGTTTCGAAGCTGAGGCAATTTTGTCCGCTCTCTCGGAATTCTTATCAGCCATTGATGGAGGTTGAAGGAACCTTGAAACCTTGGAGGGGAAGGGAGGCCGAAAAAGGCTAAGAAGGTTGCCGAAAAATTCCTAAGGAGAAGACTGTTGAGAGAGGAGAGAGAGTTTGGAGAAGTGAGTAGGAGTGAAGTGAGAAGTGTGAAATGAAATCACTCCCCTCCCACTCTTATATAGCCCCTAAGAGAGCAAATTGGGCCTGAAAAAGCCCATTTGGGCCCAAAGAATGGAGAAATCTAGAATGTTCTAGAAAATTTTGGAAAACTATAAGAAAATTCTGGAAAAATAGATATTACTTGGCAAAATCTGGAAGAATCCAGAAATTCCAGAATATTCAGGAAGTTGGGTTTGAAAATAAGGCCCCAGCCCGGCTCAAATTCTGGGAGGTTCCAGAAATAAGCTAGACAAAAACGCCTAAAAGCCCAAGTGTTATTGGGCCTAGGAAAATAGAAGCCCAACTAAGGGCCCAAAAGGGAGAAGCCCAATTCATAAGAAGCCCAGTACAAGGTTCAATAAGTCAAGCCCAGGTCATGGGCCCAAATTCAAGTTGAAAGAAAAAAATCCAGCCCAGGTTTAGGGCCCGGATCATGTATGTGGGCTTGAAATAGTAAAAAAGAGCCCAATAAGAGATAAGCCCAGAAAAATAAGGGGCCCAAGATATTATTTATTTAAAAAAAAATAATATATATAAAATCCTGATCCCATTCGATCTGAATTCTTATTGAATTTCTGGTCGAAAGGATGAGGTCGAAAATGCCTTCGACTAGGGCTGAAATGAAGGGATAAATCGACCAGACTGTCACACCCCCAACTTAACAAACAAAATATATAACTATTACAATATTTAAAAGAAAGTAAATATAACCGAATCCAAGATCTTACAGTTTAGGGTTTGGAACAGCCCAACACTACCATCTATTACAACTGATTTTAATATCGAATCCTCACACAAAACTATCTCTTATTCTACCTGAGCTCGGACATACGCATCGACGTCACAAATCTTACGTGTTGTCTGCTTGAATCTAATCATAACTGCTAGCTGTAATATCAGGGTTAAAGCAAGGAGTGAGCCAAATGCTCAACAAGTGCTAAACAGTACGATACGAAACATAAATCGAGATATATATTAAAGAATGACAATGCGAAGATATAACTAATAATAACAAGAGATGAAATTTTGGGTGATGGCATCATTTGCTTGAATAAAAACATTTTCAAAATCATAACTTAATCAAAATCATTTTATGACGCTACGGATTACAGCCGGTGATCAGCCGCGAAGTAATCCCGAACCTCGCTGGGTTCTAAAACATTAATGGGGTCCCTAGATAACTTTTAAGCCTACAATATAAGTGTGGAAATGAATCGCTTCTCGGTCCAGATCCACTATTCAAAGAAAACATTTATTCCCCTTTGGGACTGAAAATCCATATTTTAATCATTACAAAAACTGATGCCGATTTATAATAAAATCTCTTAAGTAGTAAACATTTTTATCAAGGGATTATAGATCAACTTTGAAACACTGGAAATATGTCACCAAATTTCAGGGCCATGATCCACTAGACTTTACTATATTAGGGTAATTGAAAGGTTTCCATATACAAGAACTTTGTCAAGGAGATTTAGCAAGGGTATAGGATAATATGAAAGAGTAATGCCAAACTAGGCTTAAAGCAATGGTTTTCAACAAGGTACAAGTACTAGAACATCAAGAAGGTAAGTTTCATGAATACTAGGGGTGTTAAGGTTTGAAGAAAATGATCTTTAGCTTAAGGTATATCAGGATTGACGAACTTTAGGGTAAGAAAAAGGGTTATCAATCAATTAAGAACAACTTTAAAGAATATCTGGCTTTTAGGTATCAAGGTAAAGTTTCTATTGGGGTTCAAGCATCAGGGTGAGATGTCAATATTTTAGGAATCAATAGCATGATAATCAAAAGGATCAATCAAGTATTATATCAAATCTTTATTTTATCATGGCATTCCAATTACTTTGATATACTAGCGTGATATGACTTTTGATCTACTTGCAACATGTACTTGAGGGTTTATGGAATTTCTATATAATACAAAGATAGATTTAAGAATCGCTTGGTTCAATTATATCAAGATAACTCAGGATACTCGCATCAATATATATGAACTAATTATCACATATTTGCAGTGTAAACGAAATACAGGTTGAATCACTTGCCTTGAGAAAGGCTGGACTGGTCTGGCTGGTAGGAGCAACTGGAAGCTTTACTCGACCTTTATGGCAAGTTTACCCTCGTCTCGAGATCCTACATAAATAATAATAACCTCATTATAATATATTCTCACCAACTCAACCTAGTTACAACCCAAAATTAAACACAAATGGCACTTAGGCCTATATGCACGCAATTTCTAATCACATTATAAATACAATAGTACACATAGCCACATATACTCACATATCATATTTTAATATCAAATAATATCACACACACCATAATGCAACACTAGGCTTGGATGATCTCGATCCCCAACTAAGTCACTTGATCGCTAAACTAGACAAAGTCTCCAAATTTTGGCCTCCTAACTCGATGTGCCTTTACTAAACTATCCAAAACCTATTGACCCTCACTTGGGCCTTTTACTCTACTGGATTTATACTATCTTGCAACCATAGTGGTCAACCTAGGTCTCACTCATAAGTGCTCTAAAACTATGTGATAAGTGAAAGTGCTCACTAAGGAAAATTTCAGAATGACATCTATGGTTTCTTGAGTGCATTAGAGACTCTTAAACTACAAGTTTACCTCCAAAACTTCTACAGTAGACTATTCTGACCATAAGGCATCTCCCAAACTCGATGTGGCTCAAGGGCCTAGCTTGGGCCTCCTTGGGCCTAAGCTTAAAGTCCATGGTTCCCCTATTTTTCTGGGCAGAAAATGCCCTGACTTGAACTAACTTGTGACACATGGTTCTAACTCAAATCTTATGAACTATGGCTGGAAAAACTCCTCTGACACTCCCTCTAACTAAGGCCCAACAGGGCCTAATGAGGGCGAACCCATGACATGGTCAAAACTGTCCCGTGCTGGACATATTTTGTGATTCCACTCGTGCACCTAACCAAACGACTTACAAACCTCCAAAAAATACCTAAAACCTTTTATATACTCCTAGTGCTAGCTTCTGGTGGCTTGGGCCTCAAAGTGCACAACAAATGCTCATTCAAAACTTCCCCATAAACTAGTGCATTAATGTCCTAAAATACTGCCTCAACAGGAGGGGAGATCATCCATGCCCAAGAACAACATGAAACTAAAAATATAACATGCAACTCATGGAAACACTTAACAAGATTTCGGCTAAAGCATAAAGTTTAAATGCTTGCAAATTCGACTTGTACCTATTACTCATCCTTAATATTCATGAAATATATCTTCTCTTAATTATTAATAAGAAATTTATCATGGAAACAATCTATTTTAAGCACACATATTTCGAATTTATAGATTTTTAGACATAGCAACATGATTTCGAAAAGAGTAGCGTGCAAAACATGGTTGATCATCATTTTAATATCTTAAAACTAGCATGCATGGCTAAACATGAATATATAATGAAATTTTAGTAGCATGCAAAGGATTTTAAAGCATGGTTTCTCCATAAAACACTTAGTTAACATATATATAAAATGTATCTCATAGAGAGCTCTTGAATTCACAAGAATCAAGAGTTTCTCTTTGGAGATCACACAAGAACTACACATGCAACCATGAAACTTCATCTCCCAAGTCACAAAACTCTTGGGAAGTATAGAAAATGAATGTAGGTAGAAGATTTACACTAAGGAAGATGAGAAATGGAATGAAAAATAGAAGGGAGTGGGGGATGGGGGGGGTTCGGCCGAGAGCAACAAGGGAGGGAGGGGAGGAGAGAAAAATGAGGTGTGTTGGAGTGTGGAGTGAGTGAAAATGACTTCTCCCACTTGGTTTTTTTGGTTTTATGCTTTTGGGTTGACAAAATAATTAGTGGAAGTGAGAATGTTCAAAACTGACCTCTAGCTAAAGTTAGGCCATTTTGCATGCAAGGTTAGTGTGGTAATTTGGTAATCAACAAATGAGTTAGTGGGGTTGGAAAGGTCTTCTTTGCCCTTTGAGAGAATAGAAGGGTGATTTGCATGCAAGGGCTTCTATGTAATTTACTAATTATAACAAATAAAATTTGTAAAGATTTATTTTTATAAAATAAAATACAAGTTCAAAAATTATAAAATTTATACCATAAAATAACTTGGATTTTTAGAAATTTTATAAAATCACTTTTGAAATTTGTGAACAAAATAACTTTTAAAAGAAAATTTTCCAAGGTTTAGAATATTCCTAATAAATCAAAAATAAGGGAAATAAATAAACTCTTGCTTTCAAAAATCATATACTACATAAAGCAAATTTAAAATGCAGAAATTTTCATTCACACAACGTACAACCATTAAGTATATTTACATTCGGCTCTAATATTATACCAAGTCCAAAATTAATATTACACAAAATGCCGGTCATAACATCCTCTCCCCCTTAAGGGATTCTGTCCCCAGAATCTAAGAGAACATATGAAGAATACCGGGAACGCATATCAGACTCTGACTCCCAAGTTGATTCTTCGACTTTGGGGTTCCTCCAAAGTACTTTCACTAACTTTACCGACTTATTCCTAAGACTCTTTACTTGCCAGTCGGGTAATTTGACAAGTTGCTCCATAAATGACAGGTCTGCCTGAATTTCTACAGGTTCATATTCTATCACATGGCTGGCATCAGGATTGTACTTCTTAAGCAACACACATGGAACACATTATGCACATGCTGATACTGAGGTGGTAAGGCTAACTCGTAGGGTACCTTCCCCACTTGACTCAAAATTTCAAAAGGACCTATATATCTAGGTGCTAACTTCCCTTTCTTGCCAAATCTAGACAACCCTTTTCTTGGTGACACCTTTAACAAAATGGCTTCGCCTACTTGGAATCTAACATCCTTACGTGCTAGATCCGCATACTTCCTCTGTCTATCTTGAGCAGCAAGCAACCTTTTCTGAATTAGCTTGACTGTCACATGCAACTGTTGTACCAATTCCGAGCCTAGAATCCTTCCTTCTCCTACTTCATCCCAACTTGTCGGTGATCTACATTTTCGTCCGTTCAAAGTTTCGTATGGTGGCATGCCAATACTGGAGTGATAGATGTTGTTGTAAGAGAATTCCATCAATGGCAAGTGGTCGTCCCAACTTCCTGCAAAATCGATTGCACAACTGCGCAACATGTCTTCGATTGTTTGAATTTTCCTTTCGCTCTGACCATCAGTCTGCGAGTGGTACGCCGTACTCATGTTCAACTTCGTGCCAAGACTTTCTTGAAATTGCTTCCAGAATCTCGAGTTAAATCGGGGATCTCTGTCTGAAACTATTGATACGGGTACTCCATGCCTTAGTACGATTTCACGCACGTACAGATGAACCAATTTATCCAATGACGACTTCTCATTAATTGGAAGGAAATGCGCCGACTTCGTAAGGCGATCAACTATAACCCATATAGCGTCATGTCCGGATTTCATTCGCGGTAGTCCCACTATAAAGTCCATAGCAATATTTTCCCATTTCCATTCTGGAATCTTTAGGGGCTGAATTAATCCACTTGGTCTTTGATGTTCTGCCTTCACTTTCTGACAAGTAAAACACTTTGCAACCTATTCTGCCACGTCTCGCTTCATATTTGGCCACCAAAAGTTCTGCTTTAAGTCCCGATACATCTTGGTGCTCCCCGGGTGGATTGAAAATCTTGAATTGTGGGCTTCTTGTAGGATCTCATTATTCAATTCAGGTACATGAGGAATCCAAATTCTTGAGGAAAACCTTAGTATACCTTTCTCATCCCTTTGAGTGCCAATCTCTTCTCCAGTTAGCTGATTCTTTTCTTTCTCCATTACTTCTTCCTGACATTTCCTTATCCTTTCCACTAGTGTTGGCTGAAAAGTCATTGCACGACAAACTTTTTCAACTATTCTACAATCACAAAGTTCTAATCCAAATTTCTTAATCTCTTCAGACAGTTCCTTTGGTGTTGCCATCATATTCAACCTCTCCTTCCTACTTAAAGCATCGACTATAATATTCGCCTTTCCAGGATGATAATTTATCTAATAATCATAGTTCTTGATCAATTCCAACCATCTCCTTTGCCTCATATTGAGCTCCTTCTGAGTGAAAATGTACTTTAAACTCTTGTGATCCGTATAGATTTCATACTTTTCCCCGTAGAGGTAATGTTTCCAAATCTTTTGTGCGAACACTATGGCGGCTAGTTCCAAATCATGCGTCGGATACTTTAATTCATGCGGTTTTAACTGTCTTAACGCATACGCGATCACCTTATTGTGTTGCATTAGCACACAACCCAATCCTTTATGTGAAGCGTCGCTGAAAATCATAAAGTTTCCTTGCTCATCTGGTAGTACTAACACCGGAGCTGTTACCAATCTCTGTTTCAACTCTTGAAAGCTATCCTCACATTCTGCACTCCATTCGAACTTCTGATTCTTCCTGGTTAACTTAGTCAATGGCGTGGCGATTTTTGAAAAATCCTTGACAAACCTTCTATAATACCCTGCCAATCCTAGAAAACTTCGCACTTCCGTAGGTGTCTTTGGCCTCTCCCAACTCATAATCACCTCAATCTTTTCCGGATCTACTTTAACTCCTTCATCTCCAATGACATGTCCCAAAAATTGAACTTCCTTTAACCAAAACTCACATTTGGAAAACTTGGCATACAACTTTTCTTGTCGGAGTATCTCCAATGCTATCCATAGATGCTGCTTATGTTCTTCTTCCGACTTTGAATAAATAAGGATGTCATCAATAAATACCACTACGAACTTGTCCAAATACTTTTTAAATACCCGATTCATCAGATCCATAAATGCTGCCGGGGCATTAGTCAATCCAAAAGGCATTACTAAGAATTCATAATGTCCGTATCTGGTCCTGAATGCTGTCTTGGGAATATCTTCTTCTTTGATCTTTAATTGATGGTATCCTGATCTCAAGTCAATCTTTGAAAAGCACTTTGCTCCTTTCAGCTGGTCAAATAGGTCATCTATTCTTGGTAGCGGGTAGCGGTTCTTAATTGTCACCTTATTCAACTCCCGATAATCTGTACATAGCCGCAAACTTCCATCTTTCTTCTTGACAAATAGAACAGGTGCTCCACATGGCGACATACTTGGCCGTATCACTCATTTTTCCAATAATTCTTGTAGCTGGCTCGCTAACTCTTTCATTTCTGCTGGTGCCATCCTATATGGGGCCTTTAAAACTGGTTCTGTGCCCGGAGCAAGGTTGATCTCGAACTCGATTTGTCGATCTATCGGTAAGCCCGGTAGTTCGTCTGAAAACACATCTGGGAACTCGTTAACTACGGGGATATCTTCTATACTGGGGTTGCCCTTTTCTGAATCCACTACATAAGCTAAGAACGACTCACAACCTTTTCTAAGTAGCTTCTTAGCCTGAATGATTGTAAAAAACAATTGCTCTTGCCTCTGTCCCTTAAATACTACCTTCTCTCCACTCTTCGTCTTTAAATACACTTTCTTGGTCTTACAATTAATCTGGGCGTTATTCTTCCCTAACCAATCCATACCTAAAATTATATCGAACTCTTCCAACTTGAACTGTATCAAGTCGGCTGAAAACTTATGCCCCGAAATATCAATCTCATACTTCAGACAGAATTGATTCACATGAATCTTCTCTTGGTTCGCAATTACCACATTTACTACCTCGCTCATAATCATTTTATCACATTGAAGTTTATCAACAAAAGTTTCTGATATGAAAGATCTCGTTGCTCCCGAATCAATCAATACTTTATCTTTGACATTATATAGTAAAAGTGTACCTGCTATCACCTCAGAGTTCTGAACAGCGTCCTTCATTTTCAAATCGAATGTCCTTGTTGTTGCTTGCGGAGTTGTTGTAGGTGGTGGAGGTAATACCAATACCTCGGCTGGCACGCTTGCACCGGTACTTACCACATTCATTAGACCTTTGACTGGTCCGGTTGTCTTGCACTCCCTAGCTATGTGTCCAGTCTTTCCACACTTGTAACATGTAACTCCTGGCTTCGGCATCTTACACTCGTTTGCCAAATGTCCCTTCTGGTTGCACCTATAGCGTGTCATACTCAGCTTATTACACACTCCGGGGTGCCTTCTTCCATAATGCTTGCATTCCAGTCTCTGGAATCTGTTTTCTCCAACTTGCCCTTGACTTGTCTGGTTGTTCCCTTTCGATTCTTGTCTTTTGCCCAAATTCCCTTTCTTTTGAAAATTTCCGCCTTTATGGAATCCAAACCTCTTTACATTCCAATCTTGTGAATTTCCGGCTTCATACTTTTCTCCATAAAATGGAACCTTTCTCTTCTTGTTATCCCTTTCCTTTCTTGACTGCATCCCATTATTTTTAATCAGAGCAGCTTTCTGTACTACTCCCGCATAAGTATCAAACTCAAATATAGCCACTCTATCTCTGATCCAAAGCTCTAATCCTTGTTGAAATCTCTTTGTTTTTTCCTCCTCACTGCTGGTATACTTTGTCACAAACCTTGACAACTCTGTGAATTTCTTCTCATATTCCAGTATAGTCATGTTCCCTTGCTTCAATTCAAGAAATTTAAGCTCCATCTGATTCTGCATGTACTTAGGGTAATACTTTTCCAGAAATAACTTCTTAAATCTTTCCCAAGAAACTTTCTGAGTTGCTTCCATAGCTTTTAATGATTCCCACCAATAGATGACTTCGCCCTTCAAGAAGTAAGTAGCATATGGTGTCTTCTGATCGTCCCCTAACTGTACCAACTCAAAAGCCCTTTCCATTTCCTTAATCCATGTGTTAGCTATTATTGGATCAGTGGTATCATGAAATGCAGGTGGATTCACATTCTGAAAAGCCTTGAAAGGGACAACTTGTAGAGGTGGTACTGGTGGATCAGGTGGTTGGTGTGGTTCACGGTTATCTTGGTTTTCAAATTGTTGTTGAAGAGTTAGTTGTTGTTGAGCTATAGCGTTGGTTTGCTGTTGCAAGGTTTCCAGTAATCGAAGAATATTTGGATCTGTGGTGGATGTGGTTGTTGGGTTCTTCTTTTTGGGTGGCATGATCCTGAAATGAGAGTTATGTTAAAACAGGTATGAATAATGGAATAATTCGAGGGTATCGCATGGCATTCTTATTTACATATGAGGTCAAGTTTCAAATTAAACAAATATGGTGATGCATATAAAGACGTAAGATAACAGTTGATAACAAATGGAATGATAGTGCATAATATTGGAAATCTAAAGGTCTCATTACATCAAGATCAGGATAAAGTCTGATTCTAGGAATAACATGCTTATTTAAAGGAAACAACTGGGAATTTCTATGAAGTCTGATAATACTACAACATGGAAGGTAGATAATGGAAAGAACTAAGGCTCCACTCCATCGGAACGGGGCTTGGTAGTCTTCTCCTCTCGAAGCGTCTTCACAATGCTCTAGAGCTCATCCGCCACCATCTGGATGATATACTGACTGGTACGGTCTCGGTGTGATGGCATTTCCTCAAGCTTGGTGTTGACGTACTGAATCAAAGTCTCAAGTCTCGCAGTCATCTGCTCCTTAGGCTTCCCTTCATAGTTTCGGCTGTCTGGATACACGTTCTTCAGTCGGTCTATCAGTCGGTCGTACTTGCCCTGAATCATGTCAAACTCGCGCCTCAACTCAGCATACACGGAGAAAGCAATAGTGTCGTCCGACCCAGAGGATGACGAGGAATGCGCCCTTTGCTGACAAACCAATAAGAGGAGTATTAATAATAAATTTACTTAACCTACTCTCTCACATATTATCTATAACCTATACATATATGCTATAACCTATTTGGGCTGTCCAGGGACTCTAAACCGTAGCTCTGATACCAAAACCCGTCACACCCCCAACTTAACAAACAAAATATATAACTATTACAATATTTAAAAGAAATTAAATATAACCGAATCCAAGATCTTACAGTTTAGGGTTTGGAACAGCCCAACACTACCATCTATTATAACTGATTTTAATATCGAATCCTCACACAAAACTATCTCTTATTCTACCTGAGCTCGGACATACGAATCAGCGTCACAAGTCTTACGTGCTGTCTGCTTGAATCTAACCATAGCTGCTAGCTGTAATATCAGGGTTAAAGCAAGGAGTGAGCCAAATGCTCAACAAGTGCTAAACAGTACGATACGAAACATAAATCGAGATATATATTAAAGAATGACAATGCGAAGATATAACTAATAATAACAAGAGATGAAAGTTTGGGTGATGGCATCATTTGCTTGAATAAAAACATTTTCAAAATCATAACTTAATCAAAATCATTTTATGACGCTACAGATTACAGCCGGTGATCAGCCGCGAAGTAATCCCGAACCTCGCTGGGTTCTAAAACATTAATGGGATCCCTAGGCAACTTTTAAGCCTACAATATAAGTGTGGAAAGGACTCGCATCTCAGTCCAGATCCACTATTCAAAGAAAACATTTATCCCCCTTTGGGACTGAAAATCCACATTTTAATCATTTCAAAAACTGATGCCGATTTATAATAAATTCTCTTAAGTAGTAAACATTTTTATCAAGGGATTATAGATCAACTTTGAAACACTGGAAATATGTCACCAAATTTCAGG
This sequence comes from Apium graveolens, assembly GCF_009905375.1. NCBI lineage: Eukaryota > Viridiplantae > Streptophyta > Magnoliopsida > Apiales > Apiaceae > Apium > Apium graveolens. Next base: position 176,192,984 of record NC_133648.1, on the reverse strand, counting down.
GCCATGATCCACTAGACTTTACTATATTAGGGTAATTAAAAGGTTTCCATATACAAGAACTTTGACAAGGAGATTTAGCAAGGCTATTGGATAATATGAAAGAGTAATGCCAAACTAGGCTTAAAGCAATGGTTTTCAATAAGGTACAAGTACTAGAACATCAAGAAGGTAAGCTTCATGAATACTAGGGGTGTTAAGGTATGAAGAAAATGATCTTTAGCTCAAGGTATATCAGGATTGTCGAACTTTAGGGTAAGAAAAACGGTTATCAATCAATTAAAAACAACTTTAAAGAATATCTGGCTTTTAGGTATCAAGGTAAAGTTTCTATTGGGGTTCAAGCATCAGGGTGAAATATAAATATTTTAGGAATCAATAGCATGATAATAAAGAGGATCAATCAGGTATTATATCAAATCTTTATTTTATCATGGCATTCCAATTACTTTGATATACTAGCGTGATATGAGTTTTGATCTACTTGCAATATGTACTTGAGGGTTCATGGAATTTATATATAATACAAAGATAGATTTAAGAATCGCTTGGTTCACGTATATCAAGATAACTCATGATACTCGCATCAATATATATGAACTAATTATCACACATTTACAGTATAAATGAAATACAGGTTGAATCACTTGCCTTGAGAAAGGCTGGACTGGTCTGGCTGGTAGGAGCAACTGGAAGCTTTACTCGACCTTTATGGCAAGTTTACCCTCGTCTCGAGATCCTACATAAATAATAATAACCTCATTATAATATATTCTCACCAACTCAACCTATTTACAACCCGAAATTAAACACAAATGACACTTAGGCCTATAAGCACACAATTTCTAATCACCTTATAAATACAATAGTACACATAGCCACATATACTCACATATCATATTTTAATATCAAATAATATCACACACACCATAATGCAACACTAGGCTTGGATGATCTCGATCCCCAACTAAGTCACTTGATCACTAAACTAGACAAAGTCTCCAAATTTTAGCCTCCTAACTCGATGTGCATTTACTAAACTATCCAAAACCTATTGACCCTCACTTGGGCCTTTTACTCTACTGGATTTATACTATCTTGCAACCATAGTGGTCAACCTAGGTCTCACTCATAAGAGCTCTAAAACTATGTGATAAGTTAAAGTGCTCACTAAGGAAAACTTCAGAATGACATCTATGGTTTCTTGAGTGCATTAGACACTCTTATACTACAAGTTTACCTCCAAAACTTCAACACTAGACTATTCTGACCATAAGGCATCTCCCAAACTTGATGTGGCTCAAGGGCCTAGCTTGGGCCTCCTTGGGCCTAAGCTTAAAGTCCATGGTTCCCCTGTTTTTCTGGGCAGAAAATGCCCTGGCTTGAACTAACTTGTGACACATGGTTCTAACTCAAATCTTGTGAAATATGGCTGGAAAAACTCCTCTAACACTCCCTCTAACTAAGGCCCGACAGGGCCTAATGAGGGCCTACCCATGACATGGTCAAAACTTCTTATTTCTAAGTTGCAACAAAACTGTCCCCTGCTGGACAAATTTTGTGATTCCACTCGTGCACCTAACCACGACTTGCAAACCTCCAAAAAATACCTAAAACCTTTTATATACTCCTAGTGCTAGCTTCTGGTAGCTTGGGCCTCAAAGTGCACAACAAATGCTCATTCAAAACTTCCCCATAAACTAGTGCATTAATGTCCTAAAATAGTGCCTCAACAGGAGGGGAGATCATCCATGCCCAAGAACAACAACATGAAACTAAAAATATAACATGCAACTCAGGGAAACACTTAACAAGATTTCGGCTAAAGCATAAAGTTTAAATGCTTGCCAATTCGACTTGTACCTATTACTCATCCTTAATATTCATGAAATATATCTTCTCTTAATTATTATTAAGAAATTTATCATGGAAACAATCTATTTTAAGCACACATATTTCGAATTTATAGATTTTTAGACATAGCAACATGATTTCGAAAAGAGTAGCATGCAAAACATGGTTGATCATCATTTTAATATCTTAAAACTAGCATGCATGGCTAAACATGAATATATAATGAAATTTCAGTAGCATGCAAAGGATTATAAAGCATGGTTTCTCCATAAAACACTTAGTTAACATATATATAAAATGTATCTCATAGAGAGCTCTTGAATTCACAAGAATCAAGAGTTTCTCTTTGGAGATCACACAAGAACTACACATGCAACCATGAAACTTCATCTCCCAAGTCACAAAACTCTTGGGAAGTATATAAAATGAATGTAGGTAGAAGATTTACACTAGGGAAGATGAGAAATGGAATGAAAAATAGAAGGGAGTGGGGGATGGGGGGCTTCGGCCGAGAGCAACAAGGGAGGGAGGGGAGGAGAGAAAAATGAGGTGTGTTGGAGTGTGGAGTGAGTGAAAATGACTTCTCCCACTTGGTTTTTTTGGTTTTATGCTTTTGGGTTGACAAAATAATTAGTGGAAGTGAGAATGTACAAAAATGACCTCTAGCTAAAGTTAGGCCATTTTGCATGCAAGGTTAGTGTGGTAATTTGGTAATCAACAAATGAGTTAGTGGGGTTGGAAAGGTCTTCTTTGCCCTTTGAGAGAATAGAAGGGTGATTTACATGCAAGGGCTTCTATGTAATTTGCTAATTATAACAAATAAAATTTGTAAAGATTTATTTTTATAAAATAAAATACAAGTTCAAAAACTATAAAATTTATACCATAAAATAACTTGGATTTTTAGAAATTTTATAAAATCACTTTTGAAATTTGTGAGCAAAATAACTTTTAAAAGGAAATTTTCCAAGGTTTAGAATATTCCTTATAAATCTAAAATAAGGGAAATAAATAAACTCTTGCTTTGAAAAATCATATACTACATAAAGCAAATTTAAAATGCAGAAATTTTCATTCACACAACGTACAACCATTAAGTATATTTACATTCGGCTCTAATATTATACCAAGTCCAAAATTAATATTACACAAAATGTCGGCCGTAACACAGACTCTAACCCAATTAGACCAGAATCTCTATTTAATTTCTGGTCAAAATATCTGAGGTCGAAAGAGCTTCGACTACGGTTAAAAAGAAGGCGTTTATTCGGTCAAAAACTCAAGATCCTGACCGAATTCGGTCAGGATTCTCCTCGAATCCTCCTGCCGGAAACAACCTTCGACCAAGGCATACAGAACCTTAATTCGACCAGGATCCTGGTCGAATTGAATTCCTGGTCAAAAAAGGGAGGTATTTTTTTTAAATAATATATATATATATATATATATATTGGATAAAATCCTGGCCGAAATTCGACCAAGATTCCTACTCGAATGCTTCTAGTCGAAAATGCTGTCGACCTGGGCAATATAGAGCATAATTCGACCAGGATCCTGGTCGAATGAGGATTCCTGTTTGAAAAGTATATAAAAAGAAGAAAGAAAAAGAAAGAAAAAGAAAAAAAGATGGAAAATCCTGAAAAATTGCAGAAATTAAAGGAAATTCTCAAGATATTTTCTGGTATATATATATATATTCAGAAAATAAGGAATAAATCCCAAAATTAGAGGAAAAACTTTAAATATTTTCTGAAAAATATGAATATTCTCAGAAAATGAGGAATAAATCCAGAAATTAAAGGAAAATCCCAGAAATTAAGGGAAAATTCCAGAAAATTAAGGAAAAATCCCACAACTAAGGGAAAATTCCATAAAATTAAGGAAAAATCCCAAAATTAAGGGAAAAATTCCTAAAAATTAAGGAAAAATCCCAGAATTTAGGGAAAATTCTTGGAAATTAAGATAATTCCTAAATAATAGGGATTAAAGTAAATCGTTGTAAATGTGTAGGTCGCTCCACACTTTACACAAAAATGATACCCTGTAAGGGAACGAATGAACTTAACTTCTGTGAAACCTAGTCACTGTTTCCCAAAAGTTGGGGGGCAAATGATAGGGAAGAAAATAAGTCCTGGGTATGTAATTAATGTTGCATTAATCATATCAGAATTGGGCCAACAGCTAGGCCCATTTGAGAAGGCCCAAAACCCTGAATATTAATTAATTTCATAATTAAGGGATAAGTCAGCTAATAAGATGAGTCCTAGTGGAGAAAAAAATACTTGTGGATTGGTCTCCAAGGAACCTGGTGGGATAAGAAATCAGATTCCTACCTCTTAGGACTCCAAAGTCCATTCTAATTCTGAGACTTGACCACCAAGTCTCCTAACCCAAGTCCAATTCAAGGACTCCCAACATCTATATAAGGGGCCTCACCCCACAAATCAGAATTACATTTTTTGACTTGATCCTTGGCAATCAGCAAGGTACGTAGGCATCTTGTTAAGGCAGATCGAGTCACGAAACACAAGAGCAGTCAAATTGAGCCTCGAAGCTCACATTCCTTAGTAATAAATACAACAATTGTTATACTTTAGTTTTTGATCCATAACACAAATAATAATATTATTTACAATTTATACTTAAATCTGATAATATATCACCATCTTCTTGAAATAATAATGGACTTATTCCTCAGGTAAAGTATTTAACAATAAAAGGATAATCAGGTTTGGTTAACCTATCTCTAGTAATTTAAATAACGCTTTCTTTGTCTATTTTTCTCAAATGATTCTACTGTATCACCCCTTAACGGACTATGTTCATTTTGAAATCATTACAATATCATGCTCACCTTTTGATGCGGGTTTTGGTTCTTCAGTAGATATAACAATTACTTACATGTCTTTTCATTTTTATTCTTATGTCATGCCTATCGAAAACTTTGTTTAACATTCCCTATGAAATCGCATTCTCAGAGTGAAATTCCTATCTCCAATTATCGGCGTTTTACTTCATTCTTACATTAGTTCTGGCACAACTGATGTTCACAACTTACTAATATCCTGGACCATTTTATAAAACTTCTTTATCATCCTTTTGATTCCACTTCTTTTCTTAATTACTTCTCCATTCTCATCATTTATTATCTCTTTTAAACATAAGGGATTTCTTCTTTCTGATAGAAGTAATATGTTCATCATTAGATAAGCCATCTCTGTGGTTAACACAGAAATAAAGGCTTTTTATTTGCAGGTATTTAAATTCTTACTAACAGAATCATCAAAATTCATTGGTAGCTATTTTCTTAGCCTTACTTAAATCATCACTTATCGCATATTTTTATTTCTAATTAACTCTCACTATTTCTTATCGCATATTTAGCCTTTCTCAATTGAAGTTACGCTTCTGAAAATTGAGGTCTGGGCCATATATATATATATATATATATATATATATCTTCTTTCCTACATAAATAATATAAATAAATAAATAAATAAATAAATAAATATATATATATATATATATATATTTACACGCGGGGCATTGCCAGTTTTTGTCATACATCAGATACTTGCATTCGCGAGTTTTCCAGTATTCCATAGTAACTTCCATTATATCGTCTTTCTATATGGATACACATTCCAGTCCTTCCCAAAACGCTATTGCTAGTAATAAAATCTCTTTACACTATCTTGAACCTTCAGTTCTTGGAAATGTTCTTCTCACTGGCATGTACCAATGACTTTTTGTTCCTCCTTATTTATTGCAAAGTCATATTCATTTAGATAAAACCTTGCACAGGCTTGCAGTAACATCGCACTAATTCTACTAAACTTCTGATTCTTATTAAGGCCTTTACTTCCTCCAAAATCCTATTGTTTTGATTTCAGATCTGATTATCATGTTGGAATTTGACTTAATCTAATTGGAATCGATTTCCAATTAACTAACCATTAGTTGGTAAAGTTAATCAATTAACTCTTTTAATTGATCAATTAAACCAAATGATGACTAGCTAAATGAAATCAAAGACCAATTATATAAAGTCGGTTTGGTCATAACAGCCTTTTTCAAGAACCGAGATCGCAATCATTTGGAGTATCAACAGGGATATCAATAACACATTGAAGTATACTTTCTATTTTTACAAGCTTACATAATCCAAAACTAAACGTAAAGCTCCTGCTATCTCGATCGAACTTAACCTGGAATCCTAGCTCGCACACTGGTTTGGGAATCCTCGTTACCAACCATTTCCTTTTTAACCGTGGAATAACATAAACGGGTTTGTAAGAGTGAGCTAACTAGCTAAGCAAGTCATAATAGCAATAAATGAGGCGAAAAAATGATCAATTGAAATGATTCAGAAGAATCAAGTTTCTGGATAAACAATGATAAGAATTGGATATTCACTTTTATTTTAAAAACCAAGGTTAGGTTGCTGATCAGTCACGCACTAACCCCGAGCAAGGCACACATCTCTGCTCTCTATATTGGATCCAAGGCACGCATTGGCCTAATCTGACCACGAATATGGTCTAAACATGACTCTGGTCCACATTTATAAAACCATCCAATTCTAAAATGATTCAATATGATAATCATTCTAATTCAATAAAACAGAATCATAATTAACATTGATAAAGCATTTATCTCAGAGGATAAGACATTTCATAAATATCACCAGGGTATATCAAGGTATATATATATGTGAAAAATAATCACAAGTATCTATCAATATTCAATCTCATATTATTCTAATCGTCACATAGATGTCACAAGCTTTTTATCTACCCTTCGTTTGACCCAAATCCAATTTACGGATTGAAAGTTATGACCAAAACAGTCAAACAATAACCACATAGGCATAAAACACATCAATCAGATGGCACGTAGCCTATAGAACGCAAGATATTTGATCAAAATAATTTTTCAAAGAAGATTCAGGGTTAAAATAAATTTCCGGGTATTTAATACGAATTTTTGAACATTTTTCGGAATTAAAATGTGTCAACGAATCATTTTCTAAATAAATAACAAGGTTCAGACACCTGAATCTGACTTTAAAATCATTTAATAATAATTATCGAGTCTTGAAAATAATTTAACATAATATTTTAAAGCTCGAAATTATTTTTATGAATTTTTAAATTAAAAGAAATGATTAAATCTAATTAAATAATTAATTAAAATTAATTAATAACTAATTTAATTAATTAATATTTAAATAATTGACTAATTTAATAATTAATTATCAACTAATATTAATTAACTAAATAATTTAGATTTATTTTTGAATTAAATATAATTTTTAGAAATAAAAATAATGAATTTTGGAATTTTAAATAATTAAAACCATTTTCTGAAATTAAAATAAAAGGAAATAATAGTTTTATAAGTTTTTAAAACATAAATCTCATTTTTATGATTTTTGAAATCTCCTGGGACCGATATGCAAATTCTTGCAAACTAGGGGGGCCAAACAGCATAATGGCCGTCATCCCCGACGTTACCAGTGGCGACGGCGGCGGAGACACCGCCGGAGGGATCGTACCTGCCCAGAACATCACCAGAATTCGCAGATTAGTAGTTCTTGCTACTAGGAGCTAAATTGCGGCATCCAATCTAGCAAACGGTGCTTTAGTCGGCCAGGTTTTGGCTGAGAAAATAAGGAACGCCGCCGGCGTTCAAAACTCCGGCGAGCTCCATCTCGACACCAACATCATAGTTTTATACATGAATCGAACCCTCTAATCACGATCTACTTAATGGTACCATTCAATCAAGCCTAGGTTTAACAGATTAAAAGTTCCTAATTTTGATTAAGAACATTTAAACATATAAACCCTAATTTCTGAATTTTGAAAATCAAACACCCTATTCTATATGTTATTGAACTCCAAATTCAACATATAATATACCAAAATGATCAGGATAAAATTATCTACAAGATACAATTGTCAAATCATATAAACAACATCAAAATCAAAATTTCATTTATTAATCTTTAATTAATTCTAAATTAAATAATAAAATAGGAAAATAACCTTGATATCTGCAATGAAATTGATGATTGATTATGAAAGACCTTTTGAGAGCTTCGATTCGGTATATGGCACGCTTGATTCCGTGTTCGAAAACGCTTTCATTTTTAAGTTTGATTATTAAGAACGCAATGATTTTATGGGGTTTTCTCTGTAATTTCTCGATTTTTACTATTCGATTATGATTATACGAATAAAATAAAATAAGAAAAAGGCTATTTATATTTATAGAATATTAATACCCGTTGGATCATATTGGATCGAAAAATAAGTTACTTAGCCGCTAAGTAACTATAAAAACGATCCGATTTGATACCCATTATGGATAATTATCAAAACCGAACTTCTTATAAAACACTTTATACGAAGATAATGTAATAAAATCCCGTCTTTCAAGAATACGGGTTTCATTGATCTATCAAAATGATTGTCGTATCAAAAATTTTACCCGGGACTCATGCGAGTCAAACTATACTCCGGATTGAAAAAGTCAAAACACGGAAAACGTTCAGAATAATCAGATTAGGAAGGTGTTTTCCGAAGAGTTTCGGGTTGTGAAAATGCAAAAATGGTTGAAGTTGGACGATTTCCGGTTTTATAAAATAGTTTTGTAGTTATACAGAAAATAGTTAATAATTTCATAAATCATTGTAAAATTATATAACAATCCAAAAATTACCATAAAAATATCACAATCATCTATATTTTATTATGGACATAATAAAATTAACATACTTTCATTTTATCACACATAAAGCATTTAAATATCAATATCAATCATTAGATAATTCATCAGAAATCACATAATAATCACAAAATAATTATCTATTAATAAAAACAATTACACGGTATATCCCAGATATTACAATAGAGATTCTGAGAGGAGAAATTGTACCTTGCTGGATATGGTGCGATTGATGATGAGTCAAGTGGATCTTCCAATCAGTATCTAGGGTTATGCTTTAGAAACGGCTGCATATACACTTAACCGAGTTCCGAAAAAAGCTGTTCAAAAGACTCCATATGAGATACGGACTGAGAAACGTCATAGTATGTCATTTATAAAAATTTGGGGCCGTGAAGAGTTTGTGAAACGTTTAGCCTCTAACAAGTTTGGACCAAAACTAGATAGATGTTATTTTGTGGGCTACCCAAGTGAGCCTAAAGGGTATAGTTTTTATGATCCTTCCGAGAACAAAATATTTGTTGCTCAGACCGCTGCATTTCTTGAGGGAAAACTATTTTATAAGAAAATCAGTGGGAGGACCATACATCTCGATGAAGATCGAGAACCACATGATAACATTGAACCAAAGTTGGAACAAGATCAGGATGTACATCAAAATGTTGAAAGTAATCTTGTTCAGGAAATACAGGTTTTTCGTAGATCTAATTGACCATGAGCCCGAGAGAAATTATGGATATTTCTTGACTCAAGATGGTGATGTGATGCTTAAGGATAATGACGAACCTCTCACCTATCATGATGCTATGAATAATCCAGACTCTGGGAAATGATTGAAGGCCATAAAATATGAGATGAAATCAATGTATGAAAATAATATATTGACTTTAGTTGATTCACCCGAAGGGGTAAAACCCATAGGGTGCAAGTAGGCTTTCAAGAAGAAAACCAACATGGATGGTAAGGTACGGACCTATAAGGCACAACTAGTGGCCAAAGGTTTCAAACAAATTCATGGTATAGTCTATTATGAGACTTTTTCACTAGTTGTTATGGTCAAGTCCATCAGAATTTTGCTAGCAATAACTTCTTACTTTGACTATTAGATTCGGAAAATGGATGTCAAAACCTCAATCTTATATGGGAGCCTTGAAGAGGATGTATATATGATACAACCTGAGGATTTTGTCTACCTAAAGTTTGCTAAGATGGTTTGTAAGTTGCTTTTATCTATTTATAGATTGAAGCAAGTCTCAAGGAGATGGAATATTTATTTTAATGAAACAATCAAAGAGTTTGGCTTTATTCAAAATGAAGATGAACCATGTATTTAAAAGAAGGTTAGTGGGAGCCATATGACATTCCTAGTATTATATATAGATGACATATTATAAATAGGAAATGACATACCTTCTCCGCATGCTTCTAAGACTTGGTTGAGAAATAGTTTATTGATGAAAGACTTAAGCGATGCTACCTATATATTAGGGATCAAGATCTATAGAGATAGATTGAGGAGATTAATTGACCTAGTAAGAGTACATACATTGATAAGGTATTGCATCATTTTAGGATGCATGAGGCAAATAAAGAATATTTTTCAATATCCCATGGGATAGTGATCTCAAAGGATAATTTCTCCCTAAATCATTAGATGATAAAGGCCATTTAAAAAAGTTCCATATGCTTCAACAATTGAATTTATAATGTATATAATGATATGTACTTGTCTTGATGTTTTGTATACTTTGAGCATGACGAGAAGATACCAGTATAATCTAGGTGAGGGTCACTGGATAGTTGTCAAGAATGTTCGTAAGTACTTAAAGAGGACTAAAGATTCATTCTTGTTGTATGGAGAAGATATGTAACTGGTTGTAAAGGGTTACACTGACACTAGTTTCTAAGAATAATTTTTGGACAGACAAGGATGATTCTATGTCTAATTTTGGTTTTGTGTTTTCTCAAAATATAAGTTATGTTAGCTGGAGTAGTTCATAACAAGAACATTATCTATAATATAAGTTGAATATAATGATGATTTTGAAAAAACCAAGGAGACAGTTTGGACATGTGCTTAGGCGGTATCACCCTATTAATGAGATTAATGATCAAGGAGATATATATGTAAAGTGCATACTAATGATAATGTTGCAGACCCACTGACTAAGGATTTATCCCAGCAGAAGCACGATGGTCATACTAGTTCCATGAGTATTAGAAACATAGGTGATTGGCTCTAGTGCAAGTGGGAGATTTGTTAGTGTTTGTGCCCTAAAGACAACATTATGATGTTTTAGTTTAATACATTTTGATTATTAATATTTATGTTCTATCGATTATTCCATTTATAATTATTATATCATAATTTACTGCTATATAAATGTTAGATTAATAAATGTCCTTGAAATATGATAAGAAATCTATATCTCTAAGTACGTGACTTAGAACTGAGATTATGAGAATAATAAAGGTACTTAGTCGAGTATTATTATTAAGGGACAATAATAATGCATTAAGACTGGTGTGTTTGTTGACCGATGATCACATCTAATTGATCATAGGTATATCGATACTAAAGTAAAAAACACATACAGATGTAAATGTACATGGTAATGGACACACTCAATATGAGATTATTCATGTTTGTTGTGTCATAAGTAATTATCACTGTGATAATAATGTAATGATCCTTAGACTTGAAATCATTATATTTTTATACGAGAATTAATGTACTTTGATTACATTAAAAGTTATCTTTGACCGGATAATGATAAAAGTTTATTTCGGGTATATTAAGAATCATATAAGAAATATGAATGATCCAGAAAATATTTAACCCTCCTAATTTTAGGATTGATATTATTGGCTTCTTGTGTGAGCTAAACTATAAAATGCGTGGTTGCGCTTAAAAGTTGATTAGATTTGATAGTCTACTCATTGATTAAGAAAACCTAGATTAAACTATGATGAGGATGACACCATACATGCTTCTAGTTTAATCTTTAATATATGATTAAAGGGATTATATTAAATTATACATGTTATGGATCAAAAACTAAGGTATAATAATTGTTGTATTTATTACTAAGGAACGTGAGCTTCGAGGCTCGATTTGACTGCTCTTGTGTTTCGTGACTCGATCTGCCTTACAAGATGCCTACGTACCTTGCTTTGCCAAGGATCAAGTCAAAAAATGTAGTTCTGATTGGTGGGGTGAGGCCCCTTATATAGATATTGGGAGTCCTTGAATTGGACTTGAGTTAGGAGACTTGGTGGTCAAGTGTCAGAATTAGAATGGACTTTGGAGTCCTAAGAAGTAGGAAGCTGATTCCTTATCCCACCAGGTTCCTTGGAGGTCAATCTACAAGGATTTATTTCTCCACTAGGACTCATCTTATCGGCTGACTTACCCCTTATTAATTAATTACGAATTTAATTAATATTCAGGGTTTTGGGCCTTCTTTGTTCCAACATGCCTGATCTGGTCCATCAGGCCTGATCAATATGTTAACCTTTTTGGTCTGAATATTATACATCTTCTTATTGGGCCTTGTAGCCCAAATCATGTGTAACTAATGCAATATTAATTACGTAATCAGGACTTATTTATTCCCTATCATTTGCCCCCCAACTTTTGGGAAACCGTGACTAGGTTTCGCAGAAGTTAAGTTCATTCATTCCCTTACAGAGTATCATTTTGCGTAAAGTGTGGAGCGACCTACACATTTACAATGATTTGCTTTCATCCCTATTATTTAGGAATTATCTTAATTTCCAGGAATTTTTCCTGAATTCTGGGATTTTTCCTTAATTTTATGGAATTTTCCCTTGATTTTCTGGATTTTTCCCTTAATTCTGAATTTTTCCTTAATTTTCTGGATTTTTCCCTTATTCTGGGATTATCCTTAATTCCCAGGAATTTTTCTCTTAATTCTGGGATTTTTCCTTGATTTTCTTATTTTTTCAGGATTTTTCTTCCCTCATTTTTTCTTCTTTTATCTTTCTCTTTATCTCCCTTTTTTTATACCTGGTTCGACCAAGAATCCTGTTTGACCAGGATCCTGGTCAAATTAGCCTTCTAATTACCCTAGTCGACAGGGTTTCGAGGAGGAGTACTTCGAGCAGAAATCCTGGTCGAATTTTGGCCAGGATTTTCACCTTATATTTTTTTGTTCGATCAGGAATCTGCCTTTCGGTCAGGATCTATTTTCTTGACCGAATTAGCCCTCTTTTAAGCCCAGATCAATAGATTTTCGAGCAAGAATCATTCGATCAGGAATCCATGCTATTCTCAGGTCGAAAAACTTTATTGTTGGGTCAGGATTTTTCAATTAGAATTCTGACCTATTTTCTTGACCGAATTAGCCTCTTTTCATAATTTTGGTCGAAGGCATTCTCGACCTCAATCATTCGACCAAAATCATAGTATTAATCCTAGTCGAATTAGGTCAAAAATTTTTATTTTGAATAAAAATCCCTAATTTCCTGGGCTTTTTCTCTTGGGGCAACCCTTTACTGGGCTTATAACTTCAATTATATAGGCCCTTTTTTGGGTTTTTAATATAAATTCTGAATTGGGCTTACCCTTTGGGCTTTAACTTGGCCCATTTTCAATATAATTGGGTTTCTATCAACTGGGCCCTTTTGGGCTTTAATCCTCAATTGGGCCTCAGGTCTATTTTTTTTATCATTTGGGCTTTCCTTCCTTTTTCATTTTCTTTGAAAAAATTTGGGTTTGGGCCCTGAGCAGGGCTTGTTGCTTTCTTCCGGCCTTTTGGTTACTTCTATGTTGGGTTTGTCACAATTCTCCAGGCCCGGAAATTTTTCTGGACTTTCTAGATCTTTCCGGAGTTTTCTTAAAAAATATTTTTATATTTTCTAAAAATCCTCTAAACTATTCTAGATCCTTCCAGAATGTTCTGTTTTTGGGCCCAAATGGGCTTTTTAGGCCCAAATTGCCTCCATCGTGGCTATATAAGAGTGAGGTGTGGGGGTGTGATTTCACACTTCTCATTTCCACCATCCACAACTTTCTACTCTCCTTTCAATACTCTATTGCCTTCAAAACTCTTCCCTCTCTAGGGATTTTCCGGTCTTCTTCCAAGCTTCCAAGCCTTCCTCATTATCCATTAATGGCAGACAAAGGTGCTGAGAGAGTGACCAAGATTGCCTCGACTTCAAAAAGAGGTAAGAATGTCGAGATCCGCTCTTCTTACATGTCTTTGATAGATATGATTAATACTAGGGGGACGAATATTCCTCTACTGCACATCTCAACTCTTTTAATGATTGCAACACATGGCACAATATAGATTACGATAAGTTAAATGCACGTTATAATGTTCATCCTCCCCTTAGATTAGTTCCAGTTTATGGTGGCGACCGTACTTGCCACTGGAAACCCGATACTCTTTTCGTTTACACAGATGCCCTTGATGCCGGGCTTCGGTATAACGACTCGTATACTTTTATATTTAATTAAAGTGTAGTTATGGAATTATTAAATAAATAATATATGTGTATAGCTTCTGTCAGCTATGTGTTATTTTACTTTTATCTATGTGTGTGAATTATGGTGTCCAGGGTAATTCGTGTGATTAATTAGGAACTTGCATTGAATTGTTTTCCACTTTTAAAAGTGGATTTAATAGAAGTTTAATTTTGCAAATACGTGGATTGTCTCTAAAATCGTTTTTATGCCTTTATAGGTATAATAATTATTTTTGGGACTTTATAAAAGTTAGAAATAAATATTTCATCAATTATTTAACCCTGTATGATTTTCTGAGTGCATTTCTTTGTAAAATTCGTATTTAATTCTGGGATTCTTTAAAAATCATGAAATTCATATTTATTTAAGTTGGGAATATTCTGAGAATTTTAAAATTATTTTGGAAATTTTCGGGATTCGTTTCACCCACGCGTCGTTTCATTATTTGTTAAAAAGCGGGTATAAAGTGCGTTTTAGAAATTGTTTTAAAATTTCAAAAGTTAGGTTTTTATTTACTTCAGGATATTTCTAACATTTTAAGACTATTTTCATGATTTTATGAGTTTGTTTTAAGGGCAACTCGGTTCGTTAATTGTGAATTGCGGGTACGAGTTGCGTTTCAAAAATGCTTTAAAAATTATGAAAATTTTATTTCATTAGTTTTGGGATTTTTAGAAAATTTAAAGACTGTTTCCGTGATTTTCTGAATTTGATTTAAATACGACTTGGTTCGCTAAAATCGAATTTTGGATTAAAATTCGGGCTTATAAGCAATACAAGGACACGTGTTGGGATTTTGTTAAACTGCAGATACGTGGCAGTTTGTAGGCTGGGCAGAAGGAATAAATGAATAATGGTAATAATAATAAGAAACCACAGGATAACTCCTCTCTCTCAATCTCGACTGTCTATATTCTCTACTCTCTATTCTCTTGCTTTCTTTTTCTCCACAGTTCTGTTCTTCGGTCCTTCTCGCGTTCCGCAGCAACTCTTCTTGTTTCCCTCGTTCTCTGCCTTGTTTGATCACTGTCGCCGCCGGTTGCTCCGGTTAATTTCCGGTGACTGCTTCGGTTTTCCCCTACCTAATTGGTGTATATATATATACGTATGTATATGTGTATACTTGATTGGGGGCTGTGTGCTTGCTGTATTTCCGTGTTGTTCACTGTCTGTTCTTTTCCGGTTGCCGCCGGTTTTATTCTGGTAAGGAGGCCGGTGGGCGCTGCGCGTATGCGCGTTGTGTCCTGTATTTGGGTTTCTTTAGTCCGATTAATTTGTTGAATTTCTTTTATCTGTTTATTTAAAAATAATATTTTTGTGCAGGAAATTATTAAGGATTAATCGGAGAAGTTTTGTGTTGGAACCCGAGAATTGATCGGGTACCCGCAAAATTTCGCCGCCGTCCGCGATGACTTTTACGAGCGGACGATGGACTGTGATGATTTACTCTGAGTCCTAATATTTAAAAATAAATGTATAAATCTATTTGTAAGTGCGATGCGAAATAGTAGTTGAATATTATTCGAAATTATTGGAGTGTGGGTTGTAATTGTTGGATTGTGCTTGAATTAAATTGCAGTTGTTATGATTGGGATTTGACGTCGAATTATTTCGACGGGAAGGCCAATAAGCAGAGGAGGTGCTGCCCGAATTTGGGAAAAAAAAATCAAAAATACAGGGACATATCCTATGATTATCGGAGTTACTAGTCGAATATATATATATATATATATATATATATATATATATATATACGTATATTATTATAAATAAGTATTTTGCAAGGCTGCTGGTGTGTTGTGATAGAATATTTTGCAAATTATATGACAACCCTATTTTTGAACGTTGGTCATATGTATTTTCTGAAAATGATCGTCGAACCAAGTTTTGAGCATAGACCCGAAACTTAAATGTGTGAGTGCATGTATTATTGTAATATGTATAATTACGAGTCGGGATTTGATATCGAATGGGTAGGTTGTTAGCGAAGATATGTCAAGCATACCTAGATGTCTAACGCAAGGTATTTCGGCTCTGTAGGTTCTAGTCGAATGACTCAAGAATTGATGTCAACCTAAAGATAACCTAGTGGACAATCGACGAGCTTAGGAGGGTTTTAACCGAAGAACCTGAGTATTGGAGTCGAATCCAAGGTGATCTAGTGGTTAGACGATAAAGCCTGAGCGTCCGAGTCGGATCAGAATTGATCAGTAATAGTCGTAAAGCTCTGCAAGGCAAGTACCCCTGACCTTTCTTTTATGGTTCAGTACATATGAATAACTAAATGCTTTATTTTCATAATGGAACAGATTCGTTTTAAGTTATGTATCCCCTGTGTTTGAAAATGTTGTTAAATATATGTTTTGGGGAGAAGTAACTTCTGAAAGTACCTATCTCTAAATGTCATTAAAAATGGAAAAGAGGTTTTGAATAGTGTGCTGTGACAGAATTGATTTTAACAAGAGATAGGTAAAAGTGATTTTGGAACTGGATAAAATGAATCAGATATTGGATAATGTTGCGTAAGTGGCTAATTCGGTTGCGCGCATTACATAACCGATTAGTCCAGCATAGATAATCACAGACCTAGCTAGTCTTTACGGATCAGGTGATTTTGTGTGAAAGCCCGATCAGCTTTTCTAGACATTTTGTGTGATAGCCCGGCCAACTATCCTAGATAATTTGTGTGGAGGCCTGATCAGCCGTCCCTAGATAACATCCAATACATATTTGATTGTGATTTTATGATTCTAGTAATGGAACAAATGGCTTTCGGTCCCCGTAATGGGAGATATGATTTTATGGTTCCTATAATGGAACGGAAGGTTTGAAAATGAAAATAACATGCTAAAATTGAACTATGGTTTTTATGCACAACACACAACAGTTGATCTTGTTTTACAGAGCATGCTAGTTTTGATATCCAGTTTATACATGTTTTACATATTTCTGGCAAGTTATGAATTATGTTTCTATAACTGCTTTACTTTAAACTATTTTACTTGTTATTCATATAGTCGTGCTGCTGAGCAACCAATTGCTCACCCTTGTAGAATATTTTATATGTATTGCAGATGCCTAGGAGATTCTTGCGCGATAGTCAGGGCAGAGTTCCAGCTCCTTTCATGTCAGGCTCCTCTGAGGTAGTTGTGTTCAGACCAGATGAGGTCTGTTGAGTTGCTGCATTAAATTAGTGGTCAGGATTGTGTAAGCTAATTTAGGTTGTGTTAGTTGAGTAACCTAAGTCATACTTAAACCTGTAAATGGTCTTGGTAAAGGGGTCGTAGTTATGTATTATTAATGAGTTGGACTGAATTATGATTGTTAGTATTGTTGTTAGTGACGTCAACTCCTGACCCCGGGGTTGAGGCCGTCACAGTTGGTATCAGAGGTACATGTTTGAGTCCCTGATTTAGGTTATGGGTAGAGTCAAAAGAGTGAAGAAAGGTTTGTAGATAGATGTAAGTCAGTAACTCAACCAGAGGAGTGAGTCTATGAGTTTAGTCAAGGGTTTCGGAAGCGTAACCCTGACGTTTATTGTGGATTGACTGGAATTGCCCTAACCTATAGTATGTTTCCTTCGTATATGTATTATTAGTAATATCCGATAGATATTTCTAGTTTTCCTCTCGAGAAAATGAGTCTGATTACGAGAATTCAGCATAAAGCGGGCCCTTATTGTGTCAGTTGAGAAGACGCCAACGTTATTTCTAAATATTACCTTTTCTATGTCAAGGGATGTTATTGGCCTAATTGTGTCACCTTGGTGAGTTCGGATAGTATGATAATAGTCATTGGCTGCTATGATGTCCAAGTTTTATAGTGAATGTGGATCAGAACAGGTGGTGGTATTTTTGAACCCTTCTATTTCTTCCTTGAAATGTATTTTGTTTCCAGAGGAACTGTTTCTGATTCCATAAGTTGCTTATCTTTCCGGTGATGAAGTTGTGAACTCGAAGTAAGCTACTCAGGGTTCTGTTGATCTCATTATAAATCAGATTCTTTAACGACTCATATACTTTTATATTTAATTAAAGTGTAATTATGGAATTATTAAATGAATAATATATGTGTATAGCTTCTGTCAGCTATGTGTTGTTTTACTTTTATTTATGTGTGTGAATTATGGTGTCCAGGGTGGTTCGTGTGATTAATTAGGAACTTGCATTGAATTATTTTCCACTTTTAAAAGTGGATTTAATACAAGTTTATTTGTGTAAATATGTGGATTATCTCTAAAATTATTTTTATAACTTTAGAGTTATAATAATTATTTTTGGGACTTTATAAAAGTTAGAAATCAATATTTCATCAATTATTTAACCCTGTATGATTTTCTGAGTGCATTTATTTGTAAAATCTGTATTTAATTCCGGGATTCTTTAAAAATCATGAAATTCATATTTATTTAAGTTGGGAATATTCCACGAATTTTAAAATTATTTTGGAAATTTTCGGAATTCGTTTCACCCGCGCGTCGTTTTATTATTTGTTAAAAAGCGGGTATAAAGTGCATTTTAGAAATTATTTTAAAATTTCAAAAGTTACGTTTTTATTTACTTCGGGATATTTCTAACATTTTAAGACTATTTTCATGATTTTCTGAGTTTGTTTTAAGGGCAACTCGGTTCGTTAATTGTGAATTGCGGGTACGAGTTGCGTTTCAAAAATGCATTAAAAATTATGAAAATTTTATTTCGTTAGTTTCGGGATTTTTAGAAAATTTTAAGACTGTTTCCGTGATTTTTTGAATCTGATTTAAATACGACTCGACTCGCTATAATCGAATTTCGGATTAAAATTCGGGCTTATAAGCAACAGAAGGACACGTGTTGGGATTTTGTTAAACTGCAGATATGTGGCAGTTTGTAGGCTGAGCAGAAGGAATAAATGAATAATGGTAATAATAATAAGAAACCGCAGGACAACTCCTCTCTCTCAATCTCGATTGTCTCTTCTCTCTACTCTCTATTCTTTTATTTTCTTTTTCTCCCCAGTTCTGTTCTTCGGTCCTTCTCGCGTTCCGCAGCAACTCTTCTTGTTTCCCTCGTTCTCTGCCTTGTTTGATCACCGTCGCCGCCGGTTGCTCCGGTCAATTTCCGGTGACTGCTTCGATTTTCCCCTACCTGATTGGTGTATATATATATGTATGTATATTTGTATACTTGATTGGGGGCTGTGTGCTTGCTGTATTTCCGTGTTATTCGCTGTCTGTTCTTTTCCGGTTGCCGCCGATTTTATTCCGGTAAGGCGGCCGGTGGGCGCTGCGCGTATGCGCATTGTGTCCTATATTTGGGTTTCTTTAGTCCGATTAATTTGTTGAATTTCTTTTATCTGTTTATTTAATTTTCTGCGTAAATTAATTGATTATATTTGTGAAATAAAAGTAATATTTTTATGCAGGAAATTATTAAGGATTAATCGGTGAAGTTTTGTGTTGGAACCCGAGAATTGATCGGGTACCCGCAAAATTTCGCCGCCGTCCGCGATGACTTTTACGAGCGGACGGTGGACTGTGATGATTTACTCTGATTTCTAATATTTAAAAATAAATGTATAAATCTATTTGTAAGTGCAATGCGAAATAGTAGTTGAATATTATTCGAAATTATTGGAGTGTGGGATGTAATTGTTGGATTGTGCTTGAATTAAATTGCGGTTGTTATGATTGGGATTTGACGTCGAATTGTTTCGACGGGAAGGCCGATAAGTAGAGGAGGTGCTGCCCGAATTTGGAAAAAAAATTCAAAAATACGGGGACATATCCTATGATTATCGGAGTTACTAGTCGAATATATATATATATACATATATTATTATAAATAAGTATTTTGCAAGACTGCTAGTGTGTTGTGATAGAATATTTTGCAAAGTATATGACAACCCTATTTTTGAACGTTGGTCATATGTATTTTCTGAAAATGATCGTCGAACCAAATTTTGAGCATAGACCCGAAACTTGAATGTGTGAGTGCATGTATTATTGTAATATGTATAATGTATAATTACGAGTCGGGATTTGATATCGAATGGGTAGGTTGTTAGCGAGGATATGTCAAGCATACCTAGACGTCTAACGTAAGGTATTTCAGCTCTGTAGGTTCTAGTCGAATGACTCAAGAATTGATGTCAACCTAAAGATAACCTAGTGGATAGTCGACGAGCTCAGTAGGGTTTCAACCAAAGAACCTGAGTATTGGAGTCGAATCCAAGGTGATCTAGTGGTTAGACAATAAAGCCTGAGCGTCCGAGTCAGATCAGAATTGATCAGTAATAGTCGTAAAGCTCTGCAAGGCAAGTACCCCTGACCATTCTTTTATGGTTCAGTACATATGAATAACTAAATGCTTTATTTTCATAATGGAATAGAAACGTTTTAAGTTATGTATCCCCTATGTTTGAAAATGTTGTTAAATATATGTTTTGGGGAGAAGTAACTTCTGAAAGTACCTATCTCTAAATGTGATTAAAAATGGAAAAGAGGTTTTGAATAGTGTGCTGTGACAGAATTGATTTTAACAAGAGATAGGTAAAAGTGATTTTGAAATTGGATAAAATGAATCAGATATTGGATAACGTTACGTAAGTGGCTAATTCGGTTGCGCGCATTATATAACCGATTAGTCCAGCATAGATAATCAGAGACCTAGCTAGTCTCTACGGATTCGGTGATTTTGTGTGAAAGGCCGATCAGCTTTCCTAGACATTTTGTGTGATAGCCCGACCAACTATCCTAGATAATTTGTGTGGAGGCCTGATCAGCCGTCCCTAGATAACATCCAATACATATCTGATTGTGATTTTGTGATTCCAGTAATGGAACAAATGTTTTGGGTCCCCGTAACGGGACAAATGGTTTTATGGTTCCTATAATGGAACCAAATGTTTGAAAATGAAAATAGCATGCTAAAATTGAACTATGGTTTTTATGCACAGCACACAACAGTTGATCTTATTTTATAGAGCATGCTAGTTTTGATATCCATTTTATACCTGTTTTACATGTTTCTGGCAAGTTATGAATTCAGTTCCTATAACTGCTTTACTTTAAACTGTTTTACTTGTTATGCATATAGTGGTGCTGGTGAGCAACCAATTGTTCACCCTTGCAGAATATTTTATATGTATTGCAGATGCCTAGGAGATTCTTGTGCGGTAGTCAGGGCAGAGTTCCAGCTCCTTTCATGTCAGGCTCCTCTGAGGTAGTTGTGTTCAGACCAAATGAGGTCTATTGAGTTGCTGCATTAAATTAGTGGTCAGGATTATGTAAGGTAATTTGGGTTGAGTTAGTTGAGTAACCTAAGTCATACTTAAACCTGGAAAAGGTCTTGGTAAAAGGGTCATAGTTATGTATTATTAATGAGTTGGACTGAATTATGATTGTTAGTATTGTTATTGGTGACGTCAACTCCTGACCCCGGGGTTGAGTCCGTCACATTAAGTTTCTTTTTCATCCCTTCATTCCTCACCTCCTAGCTGATTTTCAAATTAACCCATGTCAGCTTCCTCCAAATCCCTGGAGGAACATTTTATGTTTTATGGTTTGTTGTCTTAGGGGAGGTTTAACCTTATCTGTAGCTGTTTTTAGGAAGGTTTTTCAATGTTACAACATTTCTTCTGGTAATTGTGGTTGGGTCTACGTTAAATAAAGGCCCAAGTGTAAGCACATTTTTAACAGCGCCTCCATTGCCGACAATAACCAAAATTGGAGGAATAGTTTTGTCGGGTTAAGGTGGGAGAATGGTGACTGGGGCACCCTCTTCAGATCTTCCTTCAGGAAGTTTAGTGATGGTAGCCTCAAATCCATTCACCTAACCTCCGAGGAAACTATCATTTATGATGAGCTTACTCGGGATGATGGTGCCACTATCAGCTGGACTCTTTTAGAGGAGTTCTCCCTCATCCATGTGGGGTTATCCTCTGTTTTTCAACAGGGTAATTTTCTTCCCTTCTCGTTTTTACTTTCTTTCATGCATTATTGACACCACTTATTTTGTTTTTTCTCTTGTTTTGCAGCTGCTAAGGAAATCAATGAGGATAATGTGCCTCTTGTTGAGGAGACTTCCAGGATGAAGCAGGCTCGCCTTGCGGGTCTGGATACTCGAAGAAAGGCTACAGAGCCTAGCTTCCTACGGAAGCACAAGGAGCCCATGGTGGAGGTTCCAGCTGAGGGAGCTGAATGCCACAATGCCCCTATCATTGCTGCTGCTCCTGTCTCTGCTGCTACGGGCGCCCTTCAGCCTCTTTGGGGATTCCGCCGAGGGGAAACCATGGTTGGATCCATGAAGCACACCTGGGATTGGTCTTACCACGGCGTAACTCCCAAGGACTTCACCAATGTGGTGGCTACTCCTGACTTAGAGAGGATAAAGCTCATGGGAGCTCAGTCCTTAGCCTCGGTGTGACTATTTCTTACGTTTATACTCTTTTTTACTTGTAGCCTTCATTTGCCTTACATTTCTGTTTATTGTTTCATTTCAGTCTAACGCCTACTTCCAAGGCGCTATGAGGCAAGATTAATCCTGGAAGAGGGCTTCAGATAAAGTGGATAATGCCCTCAGGAAGCAGCAGAAGAAGTACGCCGCTTTGGAGCGGAAGCTGAAGCGTAAGGAGGAGGAGCTCGGCGAGTCCAACGCTGAGCTGGTGGTGCTACGGGCCGAGAAAGATAAGGCAATCGATAACTACTTGGACTCGGAGGAGTTTACCCAGTCCATGAGGGTGAGGGGCTCAGTCTTTCCTGGGTTTTTTAGGACTGGCTGGGACACGGCCCTTGGGACCGTGAATGAGGTATGTCCTGATATTAACCCAGCGACTATGTCTGCCCTGATGGCGAGGCTTTACTGCAGAAGTTTCGTACCCGAGTGGTTGTCTCGGATCGTATCCCTCAGGACCCGCTTCTTCTTCCTCCCGAGTCGTCTTCCAGGCCTGCTGCGGATGATAGCTCTTCCTCCTCCGAGATGACAGAGACTTCCAGCGAGAGCGGAGGAGATGATGATATGGATGCCGAGGGCACATCAACTCCTTATAGCTTTTCTAACCCTGTGTGGCTTATCTATTTTATCTTGTCTTCGAGACTTTGTTTATCAGACTTTGTATTATTTATTTGAACTTGTTTTATTTATCGAACTTTATGCTTTCATCTCATGCACTTAGTTTACTTGTTTTGTTACTGGAATTCAAAACATATTTTGAAAATTTTCTGAATTTCACAAATTGTTGGGATTCATCCCTTACACCTGTCTTAATAAACCTCAAAACAAAACTAAAATATGTAAATCCTAAGCTAGCAAAGCTTCAAGGTGCTTTTCAACCTACTTGTCATCTTGACAAGTGAGAATCATGCTCAACCGCTTCACACATAGTAAATCTTCAGGTTTTGTGCATGCCAAGTTCTCGGGACTTCAAAACCATCCATAGTCTCAAGCTTGTAGGTTCCTCTACCCTGAACACTCTTGACCTTGTATGGCCCTTCCCAATTTGGGGCAAGCTTCCCTTTCTTCCCTACACCAGAAGCTTCCACCTTCCTCAAGACTAAGTCACCCTGTTTGAAGAACCTTTCTTTAACCCTTAGGTTGTAGTAGAACGAAGCCTATTTCTGATATTCCACTATCTTCGCATGTGCCTCATCTCGCACTTCATCAATTAGATCTAGGGATAACCTTTGCCCTTCCTCATTTTCCTCAACATTGAAAGCATGAATCCTGGGGGAGGAATGTGATATTTCTACAGGAACAACTGTGTCTGCCCCATATGCTAACATGAAGGGAGTTGCTCCAGTCGTGACTCTACAGGTCGTCCTATAGGCCCATAGTATTGGGAATATTTCATCCACCCAGTTATTCCTCGAATTCTCGATCCTCTTCTTTAGTACATCCAGGATTATTCGATTCGCCACTTCCGCTTGCCCATTGGCTTGCGGGTGAGCCACAGAGGAGAATCGTAATTCAATTTCATTCTCCTCACAATACTTCTTGAATTCCTCATTGTTGAACTGTGTTCCATTGTCAGTGACTAGAATGCGGGGAATTCCATATCGGCACATGATATTTTTCCACAGGAATTGTACAACCTGCTTAGTTGTGATTTTGGCCAAAGGCTTGGCTTCAATCCACTTAGTAAAATAATCAATGGCTACAATCAGGAACTTTCTTTCTGCCATGGGCATGTGGAAAGGCCCAAGTATATCCATTCCCTACATAGCAAAGGGGATAGGTGAGTTGATGGAGTTCAGCATCTCGGGGGGTTGTCTAACGACAGGTGCATGCTTCTGACAGTGGTCACACTTCTTCACATACTCTTTGGCATGAGCCATCATTTCTGGCCAGTAGAAGCCTAAACGGGTTATCTTATGAGCTAGCGCTCTGCCCCCCAAGTGTTGCCCATAGATACCTTCATGTACTTCTTCCAGAGCCAAGTGTGCCTCATCGGGCCTGAGACATCTTAAGTAGGGAACCACATAAGATCTTTTATACAAAATCCCATCTATCAAGGAGTATCTTAGTGCTCGAACAACCAACTTTCGTGCTTCAGTAGCATCATTTGGCAACCAACCGGTTTGAATATGGGTCTTAATGGGATCAATCCATGACGTCCCCAGACCAATAGGAGCTACAAGCTTAATATCAATGCTCCGTGTCTTCAGAACGCGGAAGTATACACTCCCTGAACTTTCCTCTATCTCAGATGAAGCAAACTTTGATAAGGCATCTGCCTTAGCCTCCTTTAGAATGTGCTCAACATGGCATTCATCGAATTGGGTCATCACAGCCCTTACTAAGCGGACATACTTAGCCATCATATCATCCCTTGCCTCAAACTCTCCCTTTATCTGGGATACGACCAACTTTGAGTCTCCACAGACCTTCAAGTTCTTGACTCTCAGTGTCCCTGCTAGGCCGAGGCCAGCTATCAGAGCTTCATATTCTGCCTCATTGTTAGTGGTTGGGAAGTCTAACTTTATGGCATACTCAATTAAGAACCCATCAGGGCTTTGTAAAACTAAACCTGCTCCACTTGAATTTGTTTTTAATGCTCCATCGAAATAGAGAACCCAATATTGTTTCTCCTTATCATCCTTTTCCTTGTCCCCCTTATCAACTTCCTTGTCTTGAGGCGTGATATCTTCCTGCCCCCGACTTCTTGGTTGGGTATGGTACATTCCACCACGAAGTCAGCGAATGCCTGGGCTTTTATTGCTGTTCGTGGCTTGTACTTGATATCGAATTCTCCCAGCTCTATTGCCCACTTGATTAACATCCCACTAGCCTTGGGACTATGAATGATATTTCTCAGGGGCTGATTTGTTAGCACCTCAATTTAATAAGCCTGAAAGTTAGGACATAACTTTCTTTAAGCCATTACCAAGGCTAAAGCAAACTTCTCAATAGTTGAATAATTCAACTCGGCTCCATGTAGAATTTTACTGACATAGTACACGTGTTTCTGGATTTTCAGTTCCTCCTTAACCAATACAGCACTCAAGGCACTCTCTGAAATGGCCAAGTACAAGTATTAAACTTCATTCAAAGCTGGCTTGGCCCACAACGGGGCCTGGGCCATATATTTCTTTAATTCAAAACTCAAGGCACTCTATTAACCTTCTTTAAAGACTTGAAGAATGACAAGCACCTGTCTCCAGACTTGGAGATGAATCGTCCTAACGCAGCAACCCTTCCAGTGAGCTTTTGAACATCTTTGATAATTTTTGGTTGCCTTTATTTTATCGGGATTGGCCTCAATTCCTCTCTTGGAGACCATCAATCCCAAAAATATTCCCGATCCTACTCCGAAAGTACACTTTGTAGGATTTAACATCATCTTGTGGTACCTCAGGACCTCGAAAGCTTCCCTCATATGGGTTATATGATCAGTCTTCACTAGACTCTTGACTAACATGTCATCAACATAAACTTCCATGGTCTTACCGATAAGATCCTTAAAATTTTATTTACCAACCTTTGATAGGTGGCTCTTGCATTCTTGAGACCAAATGCCATAACAAGATAACAATAGACACAAAAGTCAGTGATGAATGATACCTTTGGGATGTCATCCTTGTGCATCTTGATCTGATTGTATCCACTAAATCCATCCACTAAGCTCAGCATCTCATGTCCAACAGTGGCATCTATCAAAGTATCTATCCTTGGCAATGTGAAATAGTCTTTAGGGCATGCGTCATTCAGATCAGTGAAGTCCACGCACATCCTCCATTTTCCATTGGCCTTCTTCACCATTAGAAGGTTTGCTAACCATTCTGGAAATTGTATCTCCTCGATGAAACCAGCCTCTAAAAGCTTCTCTACTTTCTGTTTTATAGCTTCTTGCCTCTTTGGAGCAAAACTTCTTTTCTTTTGCTTCACTGTCTTCCGATTTGGATCCACATTCAGCTTGTGAGTAATCAGTTCCGGGTCTATTCCTGGCATATCAGCTGCTGACCACGCAAACACATCACTATTTTCTTACAAAAATTTCACCAACTTCCCTCTAAGGGGCTCCTCTAGTGTGGCTCCAATGAAAGTCACCTTCTCAGGATCCTTGGGGGCTAAATGAATCGAAACCAAGTCTTCTGCTGGCTTCCCTCTTTTCTTATCATTCTCTCGGATATCCAGATCTTCAATAGGCAGAACCTGCCCTCCAACTCCATCTGCCCTGAGTGAGGCCATATAACAACTTCTAGCCATTTTTTGATCTCCTCTTTCTTCTCTAATCCCATTCCGGGTGGGAAACTTCATAACTGAATGGTAGGAAGAAGAGACTTCCTTGAAGGCAAGTATCCCTGTTCTTCCCATGATAGCGTTATAAGTTGAACTAGCCTTTACCACCAAAAAGTCCAACATCTCTGTTGCTTGCCTTAGTTCCTGTCCTATGGTTGTTGGAAACTTGATTATCCCTTCCACGGGGCACTCCACTCCCGCAAATCCATATATCGGCATGTCGGTTGGGGTCAATTGGGAGTCATTATATCCCATCCTTAAAAAGGTGTCATGGAGCAAGATATCCACTGAAGCACTATTATCCACAAGGACCATCTTAACCAGGCTGTTTCTCATTATAGGTGTTATGACCAGCGGGTCGTCATGAGGAAATATCACACCCTCTAGGTCAGAATCATCGAAAGCCATTATTACTCCTGTCCTGGCCCTCTTCGGGGCTTCTCCAACAATATGCATAACCTCCCTGGTATATGCTTTCCTAGAGTTCTTGGATAATCCAGCAACAGTTGGTCCTCCAAAAATCATGTTTATCACAGGTCCTCGGGGTCGTGGTCCTCCAAAGATTATATTTATGACCGGTCCCCTAGGCTCAGGATTCCGCCCCTGATCATCTTGGTCCCTCCTACGATCTTCAAAGTTCTTTCTCCCATTATTATTCCTATCTCTTTCTTCCCCGGTGTACTTGTTCAATCTTCCTTTTCGAATGAGGAACTCTATTTCATCTTTCAGTTGCCTACACTCATCGGTGTCATGACCAACATCTTTATGAAATCTACAATATTTGCTCTTGTCTAGCTTGGCAGGATCCGCCTTCAAGGGTTTAGGCCAACGAATATCTTGGTCTTTCTCGATTTCCATCAAGATTTGGCTTCTAGGAGCATTCAGCTTAACGTATTCAGTGAACTTTTGCCCAGGTCCTCCCTTCTTAGGGGTTGAATCATGGTTTTGCTCAGTTCTAGGATACTTGTCCTTAGCGATATATTCCAGATCAGTTTTCCGCTACTTGCCTCCAGCGGGCTCGTTGCTCACTACGGTCTTCCTCATGCTCTCTTCCACCTTGATGTACTTCCCGGTCCTATCTTGGAGCTGCAACATGCTTTCAGGGGGCATTTGAATTACAGAAGGGGGGTTGAATGGAATTCTTGAAACTTTTTCTTGGTTTAAAAATGTTCTAACTTAAAATATATATATATGTGTGAATTGATTTGCAAAGTGCGGAATAATAACTTGGAATGAATCAAAACATAATTAATTAAAAACACAAGTCTTTAAAAACTTTCTGGTGGATTTGAATGTATCCACCAGAGATATATAATATATCAAGAGAACTCTGTGTAGCAAGATTTGCTTACAGCTACTTACAAATATGAACAACTAAGTTTGTAGAGAAATGCTAAGAATACAGCTTACAAATATTTCTCTGAGAAATTCTTGCTTAGTGTTTTTGTTGTTCTATTTGCTACTTCTTGGTTTATATATCACCAAGATTACAAAATAATAAGACAATATAATAAAACAAAATCTTTCAAGTCTAATACTATGCTGCTTCATTACTCTATTCCAGCATCTTTGAATATCTTCATAATAGCATGTAAATGGCAATGCTTCTTTGTTCTCTAAAACCCAGTTGAATAGGCTTCCACATTCCATTTTCATACACTCGACGCATATGACTGTGTTGTCACTGTCAACAGATGTTTGAATTCTTTATCCGTCGGGTTCAAGATCATCCGTCGGGTTGCCTAGTTGATCATCCGTCGAGTGGCATTGTTGTTTATCCGTCGGGTAGCAATCTGGCACTTGACTTCAATTCATTTACACTAAATTATAAGACATCATCTATGTACAATTAATCAACTTATTCTGCATATCTAATTAAAGTCAACATGACTTGAATACTACTATAGAATCTAAACATTGTGTATGCAGAAATGTGCTACAGACTTATTGTTACACAAGCTACTCACTCGATGGATAATAAATCATCATCCGTCGGGACTATATTGAGTCATCCGTCGGGACTATAATTCTTATCCGTCGAGTGCTATATTTTTCACTAAGTAAAATCTACCAAGGTGTTTTGTTAATGAAATCATCAAGTTCACAATATATCCATACCAATCTCCCCCAATTTATGTCTACTGGAATTGTAGCCATAAATTAAGAGAAACTTGATGATAACAAAACACCCTAAAAATACAACTTTGAAAGAAAGTAGATAATACTGTAGAGTGCTTCAAATAACAAAATGTACAAAAATTTGCTCACAGTCATTTTCTAGGTGCTCCTCTAGCCTGAGCAGATTAATCTAATTCCTTGAAGGTCTGGATCTCTTTTCAAGCTTTCTGTTGTTTTCTTCTATCTGATTTTGGAGCTGTCTGTGGAATTCCAGTTCATCAGATTCTGAGAGATTTAGCTTTTCTTGCATCTCCAAAAGAGTCTCATTGCTAGAGATGCTCAATTGATCTTCTAATCTGAAAAATCTTTTAACTCCCTTGTCATCCATGAACTCCATCAGCCAGTAGGGCCTTAGATGCACTCTACTTCCTGTGTAAGGAATAGTTAGAGTCTTTGGGAGTGCATCTTTAGCTCTAATACTCCTCAGTTCTTCAATCTTCTTTAGAACCAGTCTTCTTGCAGTTACATTGGATCCAAAGTTCTTCTTGAATGATGAATAAACCTTTATCAGTACAACTTGGCTTTCTTGAAGGATCCTGTGAAGTGGCCATTGAATCTCCTTTCCTCCCTTGTACTTGAAAACTAACCTTTCAAGTAGATTCCTGTAGGCATCAATCCTTCTAACTTCTTCCAGTTCATCTAGATAGAGGTTAAGGTCAGAGAATTCCTTGATGTCACATAAGTACAAGTAATATCCCTTGTTGACTTTAGATTGAGCTTTGACTAGAGATTTGGATTTGAGAGGTGACAACTTCACTTTCTTGACTACTCTTGACTTTGTTCTTTTTGGCTTGCTAAGAATTGGCAAATTGAAGTCAGGAATTGGTAGACTCTCCCAGTCTATTGGTTCATCCTTAGGCACAATAGGTTCACCATAAATGTTCCTGTAAGGATCCACCACTTTAATGTCTTCAATACCACAGAGGGTTTTAATGCTTGAGTTGTAGTTGGAGT
Source organism: Apium graveolens (assembly GCF_009905375.1). NCBI lineage: Eukaryota > Viridiplantae > Streptophyta > Magnoliopsida > Apiales > Apiaceae > Apium > Apium graveolens. Next base: position 176,163,059 of record NC_133648.1, on the reverse strand, counting down.
GGATTCCTTGGGAAACTGATCCTCCAATTCCTTACCAACAAAGTTCAATTTCCTTTTGGTTCTTTTGGCCAATTCCTTGTATCTTTAAGATTTCTTCTTCTGTTGTGGTTCAACTTGCTTCTTTGGATCTTGAGATTCAATGATTTCAGATGGATGAGCAGGAATTTGTTGTGTTGGTTTCACAGCTTGTAGCCTGGCCAAGATAGCAGCTTGCTCTTTCTTTTGTTTAGCCTTTTTAGCATCTAGAATAGCTTGCTTCTTTTCCTACTTCAATCTTGCCTTTTCTTCTCTCTTTGCTTGAGAAAATTGAGGATGTCCAGCCACCACACAAATTTCTTTCCCATTCTTAAAAACTTTAGCAATTCTCCTTTTTAAGGCTGAATCAGCTGGATCCTTGATAACAGTTTCTTCTCATCAGGCTTAGGTGTCTTATACACTGTATCCAAATGGTACTTTAATGATGATTTTGGATAGTTCACCCTTGGCTTCAGAATTATTTCAGCCTTTGGAGATTTGATGCAGGATGGATGTCCCCTTTCCAGATAGTTCATGCTCATTTCATTCACAGAGATTTTCCTGACTTGAGAGTGATGAATGGCTGACTTTTCTGGCTTCTGTACTAGCCCAAACTTCTTCTGAATGTCCTTATCTATCTTCTCCCAGTTGATTGGCTTCAACTGCTCCTTTTCAGCTGCTCTTAAATTGGCTGCTACTTCATTTATCAGATCAATATTGTATGTAACTGGTGGCTTGGTGAAAGCAATTATAGGCACAACTACTTTACTGATTTGAATATTGAGCTGTTTCTCCCCTTCACTTGGTCCTTTCTCCCCCTTTTTGTTATCATCAAGTTGAGTAGAGGAGGAGGTTTGTGCAACCACCAGTTTCTGAAGCAAGTCTGTCTGTTGAGCTTGATGTAGATGAATTTCTATAAGAGATGCTTCCATAGCTGTGATCCTTGTATCCAAGGCATCTATCTTTGTGGCAAGATCAGAATTTTTCCTTAGCTGTCTCTTAATATCAAGCATTGTAGCTTCTGGAAGCTTAGAGTCCATTTTGTCAGAAATAGCCTTCTTCATCTCATCAATATCTCCTTTGATGGTGTTGACATCTCTAGCATATTGGAAGCCTTAAATCTGTTGTAGTTGCAGAGAAGCAAGATGTGCTTGAAGGAGCTTCTTGGTGTTGGCATTTGTAGTGGTTTGAAGAGCAGAATTTGTCTGATTTATGAGTTAGATCAGGGTTGTCTTGAAGTAGTGTTCATCACAATGTTCTGAAAATGCCCATGATGGCATGCCTGATCTTGAACTGGAACCTACTTCTCCCCTATGTCCAATGGCTCTTCTTCACTATCTCCACCTTCATCTCCAAAGAAATTTGCTGAACCACCAGTCTCATAATCAACATCACCAGCTGTAGAGGGCAAAGCTGTGATGGCATCCTTAGCTCTTAGCATTGACTGAGTGGTATGCACCAAATTGAGCATCCTTTCTGCATTTGCATTTCCCAGTTCAGCTAGAAGTTGATAAGCTGGAACAGGGTGAGTAAATGCCTCAGCATCAAGGGAGGTGGAATCTATAACAGCTTGAGGTTGCTGAGATAGTCCTTCCCTATCTGCATCCTGGACATTCATTAACTCACTATAAATGACATCCATCCTTATAGCTCCTGTACCTGTATTTCTCTGTTATTCTCTCTTTTGTTGCATCAGGGTCTCACCCTGGCTCCCCACCCTCACACCCTCACCTTCACCATCTAAGGTGAGATTCCTCTCACTCTCTTTTTCCAATCCTGAAGAAATGGATTACATATTTTCACTCTTTTCCTCTCCTTTTTCCTGGGAGCAACCCAGACTCTCACTCATAACACTCTCTTCCCTCAATCCTAAGAGTGACTGTACAACCACTAAGTCTTCTGCACTAGAGATAATAGATGAAATTTGAAGTTGTGCAGAGACACCCGACGGATGAGGAATATCCATCGGGTTAGCAGTTCGACTATCCGACGGATAAATGTTGTTAAGCTTATCCGTCGGGATACAATCACTACTCGACGAATGAGCAATATCCATCGAGAGAGTAGAAATGAATGGACTTGGAATTGAAACTATTGTGGACTCTGTGCTGATTGATGAGATTTTGGGCACAGATGTTTCAACAGTTCCTGAAAAAATTGGCAAGTGAGCCAACAAATAATCCAAAAGATGATGCTCACTTGCACAAGATTTTGGCTTCCCCAACAAAGTTAAAGAAGGGGAATCAGGAATTGATTTGTTGATCATATCCAAATCCATAGAGTTTGTGGGAGAATTTGGTGTTTGAGGTGCTTCTATAATTAATGATTTTGGTTGTGACTCCCCATTTATTGGAGCCACATCAAGCTGAATTTGTGAAGGTGCAGTGACTGTGTCTTTAGCACCAGTTTGCACAGTGTGTGAACCTTGTGCATCCCAAAGGGTTTTTGATTTCTTCTTTCTGGCATAAGTTTGGGGTGAGCTAGTGTCCCTTACTCTTTTGGCCTGTGCTCTTGGCTGAGAGCTTTGTTCAATAGCCACATCCTTTTGGGAGGATGTAGCTAGAAATGAGCTTTTATCCTTATTAATCACTGCAGTTTGTTGGGAAACTGCAGTGTGGCTAGGCTGGGAACCACTCAACTCTCCATCCTTATCCTTAGGGTTTCTTTTATGTTCACCATGTCCCTCACCTACCTTTTCCACCTTCACACTCCCCTATTTGGTTTTGGTGGATTTTACAACTGGCATCTTTTGAGAGATACTAGAGGGGGTTTTCTTTGAATTGGATTTAGAAATTTTGGATTTGGCAGCTTGGGTAGGCAATTGTTGGTTCATTGACATAGTTGCCATAACTAAACTTGATTGCAAAGAAATTTGTGAGGTTGGAATAGTAGAGACAAATGAACATACCTCACTTACCTGAGGTGCTTCCATTACAGGGAAATAGAAGAGTGGCACCTCTCTATAATGATTTGCCCTGTTCAAATCTGCAATAATTCTTCTCTCTTGAACCCAACAATTTAATTTATTGTTTGGGTTCTCAAGTACAATTCCCTCAGAGAGGTGGTTAGCTAGCATCATGAAAAATCTAGCATAGTACACATTTTTACCCCTCTTGTTTAACTCCCCTAATTTAAACCCCAACTCAAACAAAACAAGATCACTAAAATTAAAGAACTTATCTGTAACTAGCATGTAGAGCATGTTAAGCATAGAAATATTGACAGAATCAAAATTAGTGATTTTACCAGAAAAGACCTTGGTAACTACATCACACATGAAACTCCATTCTTTCCTAAGACCCAACCTCCTAATATCACTTAACTTAGAAGTGGAGAGTGCATAGTTCATGGAATTAAGCATATTAACAATATCAGTATCTGTGTGTGGTGAGGTCACAGTATTATCAGGAATTTTGAAACATGCTTTAATAACATCATTATTGATACAGAATTCCTTACCTTTAATAGTGAGTGTGATGGTCTTATCAGTAGAGTTGTATGTAACAGTCATCCACATCTCTTCAACAACCTCACATAAGATGGTGGGTGATTCTAGCATTGCAGACCTGAGTTTGCAGTTCTTCACAAAATCCATCATTTTGTGGTAGTCACTTGAATGTTGAATCCCTTTTTTACTAGAGCCATGCAGTTGTTCTTCTCATAGATGTATCCAGTTTGTGACATGATCTTGACTACTGGTGCCATTGTTAGAGAGTGAAAATTGCAGAGATAGAGATGATAATTGCTTTTGAAAAAGGGAGAATTTATAGCAGATAATTTGAGAATGATAAAAGAAAAGCAATAGAAATGAAATAAGCTTTTATGCTATCTCAAAAATAACTGTCAAAAATAATAAAGTAAAATTAAGTAACCAATGAAAATTGCCCAAAATAGCCGTTTAAAAATAAACTGTAAAAATTCCATCAATTATCCGTCGTGTTATGCTTACAAACTGTAAGTATACTCGATGGATAATGTTCAGGAAATTAACGGCTAAGATTAAGATAATTCGACGAATGAGGATAAACTGTTATCCGTCGAGTTATAAAATATTTCAGAAAAATAATTGATTTTTATTTACAAGCAGTATTCCGACGGATGATCAAACTCGATGGATAAAGATCATCCGTCGAGATGTAAATTTTGACTTAGCCAAAATTCCATCTAAGACTGAAAAATCAATTAAATTTCTGGCTGCATAATAACTCGCAAATTATCTGAAAAGATTTAAGAGTAATTTAGCATACCTAGCTCACTTACCAACCTTGAAAAGGTGGATTCATCCAGTGGCTTGGTAAATATATCTGCAAGCTGCTTTTCACTTGGAACAAAATGTAGTTCCACAGTACCATTCATTATATGTTCCCATATGAAGTGGTACTTGATGTCTATGTGCTTTGTTCTTGAATGTTACACTGGATTTTCAGTGATGGCAATTGCACTTGTGTTATCATAGAAAATGAGAATTCTTTCAACTTGCAAACCATAGTCTTGCAATTGATTTTTCATCCATAAAATCTGTGCACAGCAACTGCCAGCAACAATATATTCAGCTTCAGCTGTAGAAGTAGAAACTGAATTTTGCTTTTTACTGAACCAGGACACAAGCTTGTTTCCTAGAAATTGACAGGTTCCTGTTGTACTTTTTCTATCAATTCTACAACCTGCATAATCTGCATCTGAATAACCAGTTAGATCAAAACTAGAATCTCTAGGGTACCAAATGCCAAGTTTTGGTGTTCCCTAGAAATATCTGAAAATGCTCTTAATAGCTACTAAGTGAGATTCTCTACGATCAGCCTGAAATCTAGCACACAAACATGTAGCAAACATTATATCTGGCCTACTAGCTGTTAAGTACAGAAGTGAGCCAACCATGCCCCTATAACTTGAAATATCCACAGACTTTTCAGTAGTGTTTAATTCAAGCTTAGTTGCAGTGGCCATGGGAGTTTTTGCAGATGTGCAATCCATTAGATCAAACTTCTTTAAAAGATCATACATGTATTTAGTTTGACTAATGATAATTCCATCTCTAACTTGCTTAACTTGCAAACCAAGGAAGTAAGTTAGTTTTCCCATCATACTCATTTCATACTTACTTTGCATTAATTTGGCAAACTTTTTGCAAAGTTTTTCATCTGTAGAGCCAAAAATAATGTCATCTACATAAATTTGAACAAGTATACTAGAGCCATTAACATTTCTAAAGAATAAAGTTTTATCTACAGTACCTCTTGTGGAGTGATTTTCCAAAAGGAACTTTGATAAAGTGTCATACCAGGCTCTAGGTGCTTGCTTCAGTCGATAAAGTGCTTTTAAAAGATAGTAGACATATTCTGGAAAATTTGGGTCTTCAAAACCAGGAGGCTGACTGACATAGACTTCCTCCTCCAAGTCTCCATTCAGAAAGGCACTTTTGACATCCATTTGATAGATCTTGAAATTGGCATGGGCTGTATTGGCTAAAAAGATTCTGATGGCTTCAAGTCTTGCAACAGGAGCAAATGTTTCATCAAAATCTATTCCTTCTTGTTGACAATAGCCCTTAGCAACCAATCTAGCTTTGTTCCTGACTACTATGCCATTTTCATCCATATTGTTTCTGAATACCCATTTGGTGTCTATGAAATTCTTTCCTTTAGGCTTGGGTACTAGCTTCCATACCTTATTCCTCTCAAATTGGTTTAGCTCCTCCTGCATAGCTAAAATCCAATCAGGATCCAACAAAGCTTCTTCTACCTTCTTTGGTTCTTCCTTAGAAAGAAAGCTGATGTACAGAAATTCTTCTTGAGTTGTTCTCCTTGTTTGAACTCTAGAAGATACATCACCAATGATGAGCTCAAAGGGGTGATCCTTTGTCCATTTTCTTTGTTGAGGTAGATTAACTCTAGATGAAGAGGCCTCATTGTTGTCTTGATGTGTGATTGAGTTTTGATTGTTAGAAACTCCCCCTGAGTTAATGGATCTTTGATTTGAGAAAGGGGAGCTTTCTGCAAGTGATCTATTCTGATTTCAGCTTCTTTTAATGACCCGACAGATGGTGATTCTTGTACCGACGGATGAAGCTGGTTGTCTCTCGACGGATAAAGCAGATTGTCTCCCGACGGATGAAGCATTTTACAATTCGACAGATGTTGAGTTTTGTGCTTCATTGGTAGGAGATTTTTCTGTATTATCCTTTAATACTGTTTCTTGATCACTTTCATCATCACTGTCATCACTAACCATCTCCACATTGTCAAATTTGAGACTCTCATGGTAACCTCCATCTTGCAGTCCTTCAATCTTTTTATCATCAAAGACAACATGTATTGATTCCACAACAATGTTGGTTCTTAGATTGTAGACTCTATATGCTTTACCAACAGCATATCCAACAAAAATTCTTTCATCTGCTTTAGCATCAAACTTTCCATTCTGATCAGTTTGATTTCTCAAGATATAACATTTGCAGCCAAAGACATGAAGAAAATTTAGAGTTGGCTTCTTGTTCTTGAACAATTGATAGGGAGTCATGCATTTTGCTTGATTAATTAGAGAAATATTTTGAGTGTAGCATGCAGTATTTACAGCTTCAGCCCAAAAATATGTTGGTAATTTAGATTCTTCAAGCATTGTCCTGGCAGCTTCAATAAGTGATCTGTTTTTCCTTTCTACTACTCCATTTTGTTGTGGAGTTCTTGCTGCTGAAAACTCATGCAAAATCCCATTTTCTTCACAAATGCTCTCATGACAGAATTCTTGAACTCAGTTTCATTGTCACTCCTGATTCTTCTAACTTTGAAATCAGGATTATTATTGACTTGCCTTATGTGATTGATGATGATTTCACTAGCCTCATCTTTAGACTTTAGGAAATATGTCCAAGAGAACTTTGAGAAATCATCTACAATTACTAGGGAAAATCTTTTCCTTGAGATGGACAACACATTGACTGGTCCAAACAAATCCATGTATAGCAGTTGCAAAGGTTCTTCAATTGTTGAATCAAGCTTCTTCCTGAATGATGCTTTGATCTGCTTTCCTTTTTGGCAGGCATCACACAATCCATCCTTAGAAAACTCCACTTGAGGAATGCCTCTAACCAGTTTTTTCTTTACTAGTTCATTCATGGTCTTGAAGTTTAGAAGGGATAGATTCCAGTAAGGCACGCTAAATGGAATTTGTGGCATACTAAATGCAACATAATAAGGATTAGGTGCAAATGGCATATTAGCAAACTTTGCATTCATATTCTGTGTAGACATAGCATTCATAGGCATAGAAGGCATGGCATTCATGTTGGGAAAATGAGGTGGCACAGATATGGAAGTAGGCATGACAGATTTGCAATTAACAGACAAATGATTTACACTACCACACTTGACACAGATTTTTCTAGGAGCATATTTATCAGGTGTGTAGTTATTATGCTTGTTAATTCCTACTTTACCATTTCTATTATTTTTCCTTTTAGACTCTATTTTAACCTCAATATTTTCAAGTCTGTCACTTAATTGCTTGACAGTCATATGACCAACATTAGCCTTTTTCTCCTTCTTCACTTGACTGGATTCTCCTGGAACAAAATTCTTGGAAACTGATCCATATTTCTCATTTAACTTGACAAGTTTGGCTTTACTCACAGGCTTGCTCACAGTCGACGGATGAGGATTTATATCACTCGATGGATAACCCTTTTTATTATCCGACGGATAACCCTCATCATCCGTCGGGTCTACATCTGTTAGCAATCCTTCCACCAAATTGGATTCCAGCTTCTCCTTATTCTTCTTCCAGGCTGCATCACAAAAGGACTTAATACCTTGAACTTTGGTGATTTGAGCATGAACATCTCTAGATGTTTTCCATGCCTTAATCACCTCCTGTTCTCGTTCAAGCTGCTTCTTCAAGATCTCTTCTTTCTTCAAGGACTCAGTTAATTCATCCTTAGCAATTCTACATTCAATTCTTAATTTTTCAAATTCAATGAACTGAGACTCTAGCACATTATTCCTCTCACTTAAAAACAAATTATTTTCTTTGATTTTAGCATTTTCCTTAGTAAGAGACTTAAGTGTAATACGCAAATGATATAGTTCTATAGACATGTCATTTATTGCATCATTACACTCAGCTTTAGATAAATGTGCAAGGTTAGTGGTGATTACCTGATTGCTTGAAGAACTTGTCTCTGTTTCATCAGACTTGGCCATTAGGGCTAGATTGACATAGCTGACATCCTCATCCTCATCCAGACCATCTGCTGCCCAGTGATTCTCTTATGTAATGAAAGCCCTTTCCTTTTGTTTGAGCAGCTCAAAGTATATCTGTTTATAATCCACAGGCTCAAACTTCTTTTTGCTAGAATCTGACTTTCTACACTCACTGGCAAAGTGCCCTGCCAAGCCACATTTGAAACATTTGAATTTTGATTTATCCACCATGTTTCTATTTGGCTTAGCTGCTCCAAAGTTCTTCTTGAACTTGAGCTTGGAAAATATTCTAGAAAGAAATGCTAGATGTTCATCAATATCTTCCATGTCATGTTGGCTCAAAGAATCTTCATTTTCTGCTACCAGCCCCTTGCCCTTGTTTTCACAGACCTTTGAAGTTGATTCAACAGCTTCCATCTTCATCTCCTTCTCTTTCTCTAACTCAGCAACTAGTGCAATGGATCCTCCTTTCTTCTTTCCTTTCTCCATCCTCTCATCTTGCTCTATTTCAAGCTCATAAGTCTTTAGGATGCCATACAGTCTCTCTAAAGTAAACTCCTTATAATCTCGAGAGTTTCTCAATGAGACTGTCATTGGTTTCCATTACTTTGGAAGAGAACTAAGGAATTTAAGATTGGAGTCTTTTGTCTGATAGACCCTTCCATGCAACTTTAGAGCATTTAGTAGTTTTTGAAATCTACTAAAAATGTCAGTGAAAGACTCACTATCTTCACTATGAAAGTGCTCATATTGCTAAATTAGCAGCTGCATCTTATTTTCCCTGACTTGTTCAGTGCCATCATAGATAATCTGTATTGTATCCCAAACATCCTTGGCAATTTTGTAATTGATGATGTTGTCAAACATATCACCATCACCTCCATTGAACAAGATATTCATGGCCTTCTTATCTTTCCTGACTTGTTCAATATTAGGATCAGACCATTCATGCCTTGGCTTGGGGAGAGATGGCTCATTTCCAGTTGCAGCTCTCATTGGCACATGAGGACCTCTTTCTATACAATCTATATAGGCCTCATCTTGAGAAAGTAAATGAAGATGCATCTTTACCTTCCAATGATGGTAATTATCTTTATCCAGAAAAGGAATTTTGACTCCAACATCCTTCTTGTTCATCTTGCTGTTTTGTTGTGATCTTTAAACTCTTTGTTTATCAAGAGCTTGCTCTGGTACCAATTGTTAGTCCCTAACAATGCAACAAGAATTACAGAAGGAGGGTTGAATGGAATTCTTGAAACTTTTTCTTGGTTTAAAAATGTTCTAACTTAAAATATACATCTGTGTGAATTGATTTGCAAAGTGCGGAATAATAACTTGGAATGAATCAAAACACAAGTAATTAAAAATAGAAGTCTTTAAAAACTTTCTGGTGGATTTGAATGTATCCACCAGAGATATATAATATATCAAGAGAACTCCGTGTAGCAAGATTTTCTCACAGCTGCTTACAATTATGAACAACTAAGATTGCAGAGAAATGCTAAGAATACAGCTTACAAATGTTTCTCTGAGAAATTCTTGCTTAGTGTTCTTGTTATTCTATTTGCTACTTCTTGGTTTATATATCACCAAGATTACAAAGTAATAAGATAAGATAATAAAACAAAATCTATCAAGTCTAATACTATGCTACTTCATTACTCTATTCCAGCATCTTTGAATATCTTCATACTAGCATGGAAATGGCAATGCTTCTTTGTTCTCTAAAACCCATTTGAATAGGCTTCCACATTCCATTCGCATACACTCGACGCATGTGACTGTGTTGTCAGTGTCAACAGATATTTGAATTCTTTATTCGTCGGGTGCATGATCATCCGTCGGGTTGCCTAGTTGATCATCTGTCGAGTGGCATTGTTGTTTATCCGTCGGGTAGCAATCTGGCACTTGACTTCATTTCATTTACACAGAATTACAAGACATCATCTATGTACAATTAATCAACCTATTCTGCATATCTAATTAAAGTCAACATGACTTGAATACTACTATAGAATCTAAACAATGTGTATGCAGAAATGTGCTACAGACTTATTGTTACACAAGCTACTCACTCGATGTATAATAAATCATCATCCGTCGGGACTATATTGAGTCATCCGTCGGGACTATAATTCTTATCCATTGAGTGCTACATTTTTCCCTAAGTAAAATCTATCAAGGTGTTTTGTTAATGAAATAATCAAGTTCACAACATATCCACAACAAACTTCCTTCGTGAAATGATTCAGGTAGTCTCTCAAGAATTCCTTCACTCCCTGCACAATGCTCATAAGGGATGCTGAACGTTTCTCATGCACTCTCCCACTGATGAACATCTTAATAAAATCCTGACTTAATTCTCTCAAGGACCCAATAGAGTTCGGGGGCAAACGACTATACCATCTTTGAGCCATACCCGACAGGGTTTGAAGAAAGGCCCGACACTTAATAGCGTCGTTCACGGGTTGCAACAACAGTGCATTGAAGAATGTCTTGAAATGATTAGTGGGATCTCCCGTGCCATCATAAGCTTTGATAGTGGGCATCTTGAACTTCCTTGAGATGTGGGCATTCATTATCTCTTCAGTGAATGGTGGAGTAGGATCATCAGGATCTCCAAGGGGAAGAAGATTGCTTGGATCAGCTCTTGGGACTACAACCCTTCTTCGTGTCGGACCATCCAGGTCTATGATTCAGGGATGATTTCTCCCCCTAGGTGGTAATGGGGGCCTGGGAACCTGGTGCGCCTCCAAGTCGCGCTTCAGCCTTTAAATCTCAGCCTCATGGGCCTTGATTCTCTCCTGCACTTCTTGGGGATTTACCCCTCGGGTGCTTCTAGGGCGTTGGTTACCATCAGCCATCGGCTCTTTGCTAGCACGTCTCCTTCTTGGGGCCACTTTATCATCCGAAGATTCAGAATCTCTCTCAGTATAAGGACCAGAAAATTCCTGGTCCTCCGGGATAGGAGCCAAACCTTGTATGTAGGGGGTGTTTTCCCCCGTGCTTCACTCCGTCCAGCATGCCCACTTCCTTCAACCTTGGGTAAAGGGGCATCCCATAAGGGGATTAGTGGTTACAACAGCCGAATACTCGTGCCCAATGGGTCGAGAATTCACTGGTGTATGCAGTTGTTGAAGTTGGGGATTCATACCTTGAGGAGCCGGGGGAATCGTCCCTTGAGGTTGAGGTTCAGTTGCCCCTACCTGGGTTCCTCCTTGGGTGACGACATAGGTTGAGTGCAGAGGTACTTCCACGGTTGACGAAATCATTTGGGTTGTCCCCGCGGGTGTTTCTCCTTCAAGGACGCTGCTTGTTCTCCGTGTTCTCGCCATGGTTGTTGTTGTGCTTTCCCACAGACGGTGCCAAATGTTATGGATCAAAAACTAAGGTATAATAATTGCTGTATTTATTACTAAGGAACATGAGCTTCGAGACTCGATTTGACTACTCTTGTGTTTCATGACTCGATCTGCCTTACAAGATGCCTACGTACCTTGTTGTGCCAAGGATCAAGTCAAAAAATGTAGTTCTGATTGGTGGGGTGAGGCCTCTTATATAGATATTGGAAGTCCTTGAATTGGACTTGGGTTAGGAGACTTGGTGGTCAAGTCTCAGAATTAGAATGGACTTTGGAGTCCTAAGAAGTAGGAAGCTGATTCCTTATCCCACAAGGTTCCTTGGAGGTCAATCTACAAGGATTTATTTCGCCACTAGGACTCATCTTATCAGCTGACTTACCCCTTATTAATTAATTATGAATTTAATTAATATTCAGGGTTTTAGGCCTTCTTTGTTCCAACATGCCTCATCTGGTCTATCAGGCCTGATCAATATGTTAACCTTTTTGGTCTGAATGTCATACATCTTCTTATTGGGCCTTGTAGCCTAAATCATGTGTAATTAATGCAATATTAATTACGTAATCAGGACTTATTTATTCCCTATCAATACATTATTCATGAAAGGTTTAATCGATCAATGATTTAATTATTGTTACCTGGATAACAATGATGTATTACTAGATGCCGCTCATTGTTTACATTTAAATTATATTTGAAATTTTTTGTCAACGTAATATTAACCTATAGGTTCATACACAAAGGATGCTTGATAGATTATTTAATTTAAATTAAATTAAAGTAATTTGAATTATTTATAATATTAATTAAGTTTGACTTAATTAATTAGATAAATAATGATATTTAAATTTATTATTATTAATTATGAAATTCAGTTGTTAAATAATTAAGCGAGCTTAATTATTATACAAATAGAAATTTTGAATTAATAATAACTCTTAATTAGTTAAGAATTATAATTTATTTTTCTACTCTCTATGTAATATCTATTGTGGCATTTTTAACACAAGACTTTTATTAAAAAATCCTAGCCACCAAGAGAGAAGATGGAGAGAGAAAGAAGAAATGACTTTGTGCTTGTACACATCTGATCCTTGAATTCAAGCATTCGTGTGGATACCGAAAGAGCGTAGATTGCGAGAGCGGGATGCATGGTGATTGAAGAAGCTTTGGATCTCCATTAATCAACCAATTTATAAATCTTCTTAAGGTAAACAATATGATCTATGAATTGAATATCTCTTTTTCGCATGGATCATGCGGTGGGTTTCAAAAATTCTGATTTTTACACATTTAAATTACAGTTTCCGTTGCGTTTATACCTCAAATCTTCAATGGAATCAGAGCTACTTACGAAAAGTGTTTAATTTGTTTATTTGTTTAGATATTTTATGATATATAAGCATGTATGCATTATATGATATTTTAATGTTGATACAAGATGTTTATATATATATATATATTTATAGATTTATTTTGAATATATAATATTTATGTGCGTTGTATAATCATATGATAAATGTATAAACTGTATATATACTAATATATACCTTATTTATGTTTGTTCTGTTAGGTCCCGTAAAATGGCTATTTTAAGCTAGAAGGGGGTTGAATAACTTAATTACCAATTTAAAAATTATTATGGCTTTTTTATAACTATTTATCCCATTTTAAATTATATATGCGGAAATAAAAGACAAGGAAGAAAATACCACACGAGAGATTTATCCTGGTTCGCAATCGCGCAACCTCCAATTAATTCGATCACCCCTACGTCCAGTCCCCGAGCTCCTCTCCAGGATCTGAGTTTTTCCTTTAAAATAACCATGCTCCTTACGTAGGCGGAGAAACCTTTACAACCCCATAAATATCTGTCTTGGTGCGTAACTCCGGGTTACCACCTCAAAATAAATGTGCAAATCCACACAAGCTATCTTAGACAATAACACCCTGTTATTTCATCAAAGTTGATGTAGAAACCTGGGTGTAGTCTTTGTCCTTCTAAGCTTTTGCCGGTGTTGGATCTCAGTAGTTGGTCTTGGGTCTTTCATCTTCCTCACGGTGCGAAGACTACTAACTCCCCGTTAATATGTCTAGGACTTGGGTCTTAGAACGAGAATCACCTTACTATACTTCACCTCACTGCAAAACAAAGAAGACAATATCTACGAAATAATACCCGTTATAGATAAAAAGATTTTGGACTAGTAAGATACTTAACTAGACCGGATGACGTACAGATATTCTTAAATGAATATTAATGTATACTTTTCTTTATATTAAATGAATGTTAAAGTATACTTGATATTACTTCATTTTGAATAATATATCTTATTTCCGAAGTAATAAATATATCAAATCCTTGGTGAAGTATTATCGCTTTCGGATCTTTGAAAAAACAATTTCTCGTTTAATATAGTCGTGTGTAGACTTTTATAAATCGAGAACGTTACACTTATTCTTTAACTATTTGCACTTATAAAAAAGTTTTTGTCGAGAGAATAAAAGGTGCGTAATTTAAACACAATATATCACAAAATATAAGAGAAGAGTTTATATTATATTAGCACAATTTATATGTGTATATATATAATACAATATAAGCCTTATGTTTTTCCCACGAAACACTGAAGATGATAGTAAGGTAAGTCGTTTAATTCTTATACGATCATATATATACTTATATTTACTTAAAAACTTTAAGATCTTCCCATGAAACACTAGAGGTGCTAGTAAGGGAATTCACTTAAATCTTTTAACTAAATATAATAAATATATATATATATACATATAATATAAGCCTTAAGTTTTTCCAACAAAATACTAAAGTTGCTCGTAAGGGAAGTCGCTTACGAGCAGTCTGACACAACCATCCCAGAGGAGTCTGACATGAACGGAACTGGAACTCTGCCCTGACTACCGCGGAAGAATCTCCTAGGCATCTGTAATACATATATAAAACATTCTGCAAGGATGAGAAATCATGTGCTCAACAGTACCACTATATGAATAACAAGTAAAGCAATTTATGATAAAACAGTGATAGGAACATAGATTATAGCTCGCTTGCGAAACATGTAAAACATTCATAAACTGGATACTCAAAACTAGCATGCTTTCAACAAAACAAACGTAGTAGTGTGCTGTGTACAAATACCAGAGTTTAATTCTAGCATGCCATTTTCATTTCCAAATCCACTGTTTACCTCACTTGTTCCTTTACGAGAATCACAAAGCCAAATCAGATACGTACGGATATGTGAAGACATCTGATCAGGCTATCAACACCAGACGGCTCTAACTGCCATCCCATTTACATGTTCCGTAACTCAGAGACTAGCTAGGTCTATGACCAGCTGGACTAATCGGTTATATATTGCGCGCAACCGAATTAGCCTCTTACGCCACCTCAATAGGCCTATTCTGGCCCCAATGTATCCCATATCTGATCGTTTTATCCAGTTTTCAAAATACTTGTACCTATCTCATTTTCAAAATCATTTATTTAACCAGCACACATATCAAATCCAGTTCGCAATTTATTTCATTCGAGATAGGTACCTTTCGAAGTTACTTTTTCCTAAAATAATTTGAAAACAGTGATTTATAACTACAGGGGATACGTAACTTAAAACGTTTATGTTCCATTATGAGAAAAAAACATTTAGCTATTCATACGTACTGAACCATAAAAGAATGGTCGACTATCCTGGATCTGACTTCAACGCTCCGGTTCTTCGCTTGGAACCTCGATGCTCTTGTCGATTGATCACAAGGTTATCATTAGTCCAATGCCAACTCTCGGGTCTTTCAACTTTGGATTTTTTTTCAACTAGAACCTACAGAGCCGAAATACCCTACGTTAGACGTCTAGGTATGGTTGACATATCCTCGATACCAATTCTACCCAACGATATTCAAACCCGACTCATAATTATGTATATTATAATAATACACGCAATAATTAGGGTTCACAATCTCAAAAATCGGTTCGGTGTTCGTTTTCAGATAATACGTATACTCGTCATTTTACGAAATTAGGGCTATTGGTTTTGACATAATATTTCATCACATCTTACAATCAAGTTTCGTATAAAACACATATGTATTAATATAGCCACTTGACGTCCCGATAATCATCAGATACGCTCCCGTATTCCGGTAGGTCAATTTCCCCGAAATCGGGCAGTGTCTCCTTTGTTTATCGGACTACCCGTCGAAGCAATTCGACGTCAAATTAACAACAAACAACCCACAATTAATCCAAATACAATTCCCAACCTCCGATTCAATCCAATCATAACACTTAAAATTCCACACATTTCCAAGTTTCAACTTAATTAAAATTATTAATTATTATTCGTATTTTATTTTTTATTTATTTTAAAATATTAGGACTCTGAACAAATCATCACAGTCCACCGTTAACTCACCGAAGTTCAACCTCAACGGCGGTACAATTTATTGGTGCCTGATTTAACACAGATTTCCAAATAAATTGCACCGATTAAATTGAATAATTGGAACAACCATTCGATTACTCACCAAAATTCATTCGAATTTTTAAGGAATAAATTCGAATAAACAAAATAATAATAATCGAATAATTTATTCAAAAAAATTATGAAGCACAAATCGAACAAGGAGGGGAGTATTCGATTTAACCGAATAACTCGACCAAGACACAACAGAGAAGTAACAGGGATGGCTGCATACACACACGCGCCGATGCGCCACGCACGTATACAACACTCGCCGCCTGGTCACCACCACTGCCTCGTCGAAAATGTCGAGGAAGGGCGGCAATACAGGGCAACTGAGCCAAATTACAGACATATATACATAATTGCACGAACCCAGTAGTACATATGCGTATGTATATGCATATAAACAAGCAAAATAATACAGAACTGAAACTACCAAGCCAACAGGGGCTAATGAGAACCGAGTGAGAAGACAGGGAATACAGGGGAGGTGTGGTTGTTTGCATATCTATATAATTTTTTTATTATCCCCCAATCAGCAACAAACACGAAGCAAAGAAAATGCTAGAAGCTTAACAAGTGTCCCTCTGCTGTTTATAGGCCTGATCTCAGATCCAAAATTTGATTTTAGCGAATCAAGTTGTACTTAAAACAGATTCGAAAAATCATGGAAATAGCCTTAAAATTTTATAAATATCCCCAAGTTAATAAAATATAATTTCTGTAATTTTAGGACAATTTTTAAAATACAATTTATACCCGCTTTTAACAATTAAACGAATCAACGCGCAGGTGAAATTAATCCCAAAAATTTCAAAAATAATTTTAAAATTCTCGGAATATTCCAAACATAAATAAATATGAGTTTCATAATTTTTGAAGAATTCGGGAATTAAATACAAATTTTACAAATAAATACAATCAGAAAATCATACAGGGTTAAATAATTGATGAAATATTGATTTCTAAATTTTATAAAATCTCAAAAATAAATATTGAAATTATAAAGTCATAAAAACAATTTTAGAGATACTCCACATATTTACACAAATAAACTTGTATTAAATCCACTTTTAAAAGTGAAAACAATTCAATACATGTCCATAATTAATTACACGAACCACCTTGGACACCATAATTCACACACATAGATAAAAGTAAAACAACACATAGTTGACCGAAGCTATACGCATATATTATTCATTTAATAATTCCATAATTACACGTTAATTAAATATAAAAGTATACGAGTCATTACACTAGTTAGGAAAATAAACCAAGCCTTTATGAAATTATCACTTCGTGCTAGAAGTGTATAATTTATAGAAAACAATCATTGTACGAATTTTTTTTTCTTTAAGTTATTCTATATAAGAGATTGTAGAGATGAAGAGAAGGTGGTACTAAGCTTCTTATATGAATATTAAGTATGGTCGGTTAAGAGTTGGACAAAAGCTAAGAGGTTTACCACTTTTAAGAGATAAACAAAAAGTTCGCCCGAAAAGTTCGCTGGAAAAATTCGCTGGAGGTTCGGCCGGATTTTGGTTTGTTGGTCGAACTTGGGCAGCCCTTTGGGAGGCAAGAAAGTGGTATGGATGGGCTTTTCTTGGGATGATAGAGCTTGGTTGGTGGAACTAAGCTTGAAGATCAAAAACCTTGAATATATGATATATATTTGTAAGAGAGAAGGTTTTTGGGATGAATTATTTGAGTTTGGATTTTAGAGAGTGTGTAGAGAGAATACTTCTTGAAAATGCCCATCAATTAATTAGCTCTTTGCTTGTGTAAAAAATGGTGGGGGCTGGGTGTTTATTTATAGAAGGAGTGATATGGAAGAAAATAAGGCCTGGGTATGTAATTAATGTTACATTAATCATATCAGAATTGGGCCAACAGCGAGGCCCATTTGAGAAGGCCCAGAACCTTGAATATTAATTAATTTCGTAATTAATTAAAAAAGGGATAAGTCAGCTGGAAAGATGAGTGCTAGTGGAGAAATAAATCCTTGTAGATTGGCCTCCAGGGAACCTGATGGGATAAGAAATCAGCTTCCTACTTCTTAGGACTCCAAAGTCCATTCTAATTCTGAGACTTGACCATCAAGTCTCCTAACCCAAGTCCAATTCAAGGACTCCCAACATCTATATAAAGGGACTCACCCCATCAATCAGAACTACATTTTTTGACTTGATCCTTGGCATACAGCAAGGTACGTAGGCATCTTGTAAGGCTGATCGAGTCATGAAACACAAGAGCAGTCAAATCGAGCCTCCAAGCTCACATTCCTTAATTATAAATACAGCAATTATTATACCTTAGTTTTTAATCCATAACATTTGGCACCGTCTGTGGGAAAGCACAACAACAACCATGGTGAGAACACGGAGAACAAGCAACGCCCTTGAAGGAGGAACACCCGCAGGGACAACCCAAACGATTTCGTCAACCATGGAGGTACCTCCGCATTCAACCTATGCTGTTACCCAAGGAGGAGCCCAGGTAGGGGCAACTGAACCTCAACCTCAAGGAAAGATTCCCCTGGTTCCTCAAGGTACGAATCTCTAACTTCAACAACTACATACACCTGTGAATTCTTGACCCATTGGGTATGAGTATTCAACTGTTGTGACTACTAACCCCCCTTATGGGATGCCCCTTTACCCCGAGGTTGGAGGAAGTGGGCATGCTGGACGGACTGAAGCACAAGGGCGATCGCCCCTACATACAAGGTTTGGCTCCTATCCCTGAGGATCAGGAATTTTCTGGTCCTTACACTGAGAGAGACTCCGAGTCTTCAGATGATAAAGTGGCCCCAAGAAGGGGGCATGCTGGCAAAGAGCCGATGCGTGTTGGTAAACAACATCCCAGGATCACCCGAGGGACGAATCCCCAGGAGGTGCAGGAGAGAATCAGGGCTCATGAGGCTGAGATTCAAAGGCTGATCATAGACCTGGATGGTCCGACACAAAGAAAGGCTATAGTCCCGAGAACTGATCCAAGCAATCTTCTTCTCTTTGGAGATCCTGATGATCCTACTCCACCATTCACTGAAGAGATAATGAATGCCCATATCTCAAGAAAGTTCAAGATGCCCACTATCAAAGCTTATGATGGCACGGGAGATCCTGCTAATCATATCAGGACATTCTCCAATGCACTGTTGTTGCAGCTCGTGAATGACGCTATTAAGTGTCGGGCCTTTCCTCAAACCCTGTCGGGTATGGCTCAAAGATGGCATAGTCGTTTGCCCCCGAACTTTATTGGGTCCTTCAGAGAATTAAGTCAGGATTTAATTAAGAAGTTCATCAGTGGGAGAGTGCATGAGAAAAGTTCAGCATCCCTCATGAGCATGGTGCAGGGAGCGAAGGAATCCTTGAGAGACTACCTGAATCATTTCACAAAGGAAGCTTTAAAAGTCCCAGACCTTGATGAAAAGGTAGCCACGATAGCACTGCAACAGGAAACTAGGGATGAGTTCTTCAAGATGTCCTTGGCCAAGCGTCCCCCTGAAAGCATGTTGCAGCTCCAAGATAAGGCCGGGAAGTACATCAAGGTAGAAGAGAGCATGGGGAAGACAATAGTGAGTAACGAGCACATTGGAGGCAAGAAGCGGAAAATTGACCTGGAATATATCGCTAAGGACAAGTATCGTAGAACTGAGAAAAACCCTGATTCAACCCCCAAGAAGGGAGGACCTGGGAAAACGTTCACTGAATATGCTAAGCTGAATAATCCTAGAAGCCAAATCTTGATGAAAATCGAGAAAGATCGAGATATTCATTGGACTAAACCCTTGAAGACTGATCCTGCCAAACTCGATAGGGGCAAGTATTGCAGATTTCACAAAGATGTTGGCCATGACACCAATGAGTGTAGACAACTGAAAGATGAAATTGAATTCCTCATTCGAAAAGGAAGATTGAACAAATACACTGGAGAAGGAGGGGATAGGAATAATAATGGAAGAAAGAACTTTGAAGATCGTAGGAGGGACCAAGACGATCAGGGGCGGAATCCCCAGCCTAGAGGACCGGTGATAAATATAATCTTTGGAGGACCACGACCCCGATGGCCTATGATAAACACAATTTTTGGAGGACCAACTGCTGCTGGATTATCCAGGAACTCCAGGAAAGCATATACTAGAGAGGTTATGCATATTGTTGGAGAAGCCCCGAAGAGGGCCAGGACATGAGTAACAATGGATTTTGATGATTCTGACCTAGAGGGTGTGAAATTTCCTCATGATGACCCGGTGGTCATACCACCGATAATAGGGAACATCCCGGTAAAGAGGGTCCTCGTAGATAATGGTGCTTTAGTGGATATCTTGCTCCATGACACTTTTTTAAGGATGGGTTATAATGATTCTCAATTAACCCCGACCGATATGCCGATATATGGATTTGCGGGAGTAGAATGCCCCGTGGAAGGGATAATCAAGTTGCCAACAACCATAGGTCAGGAACCAAGGCAATCAATACAGATGTTGGACTTTGTGGTGGTGAAGGTTAGTTCAACTTACAATGCTATCATGGAAAGAACAGGAACACATGCCTTCAAGGAAGTCCCTTCTTCTTACCATTCAGTTATGAAGTTTCCCACCCAGAATGGGATTGGAGAAGAGAGAAGAGATCAAAAAATGGCTAGAAGTTGCTATGTGGCCTCACTGAGGGCAGATGGAGTCGAGGGGCAGGTTTTGCCTACTGAAGATCTGGATATCCGAGAGAATGATGGGAAAAGAGGGTAGCCAGTAGAAGACTTGGTTTCGGTTCATTTAGCTCCCGAGGATCCTGAGTAGGTTTCTTTCGTTGGAGCCACACTAGAGGAGCCCCTTAGAGGGAAGTTGGTGAAGTTTTTGCAAGAAAATAGTGATGTGTATGCATGGTCGGCAGCTGATATGCTGGGTATAGAACCGAAATTGATTACTCACAAGCTGAATGTGGATCCAAATCGGAAGACAGTGAAGCAAAAGAAAAGAAGTTTTGCTTCAGAGAGGCAAGAAGCTATAAAACAGGAAGTAGAGAAACTCTTGGAGGATGGTTTTATTGAGGAGATATAATTTCCAGAATGGTTGGAAAACCCTGGAATGGTGAAGAAGGCCAATTAAAAATGGAGGATGTGTGTGGACTTCACTGATCTGAATGACGCTTGCCCTAAGGACTATTTCCCGTTGCTAAGGATAAATACCTTGATAGATGCCACTGCTGGACATGAGATGCTAAGCTTTATGGATGGATTTAGTGGATATAATCAGATCAAGATGCACAAGGACGACATCCCAAAGGTATCTTTCATCACTGACTTTGGTGTGTATTGTTATCTTGTTATGGCATTTGGTCTCAAGAATGTAGGAGCCACCTATCAAAGGTTTTTAAATAAGATTTTTAAGGATCTTATTGGCAAGACCATGGAAGTTTATGTTGATGACATGTTAGTCAAGAGTCTAGTGAAGACTGACCATATAACCCATTTGAGGGAAGCTTTTGAGGTCCTGAGATACCACAAGATGATGTTAAATCCTACAAAGTGTGCTTTCGGAGTAGGATCTGGAAATTTTTTGGGATTGATGGTCTCCAAGAGAGGAATCGAGGCCAATCCCGATAAAATAAAGGAAATCCTAGACATGGAGCCACCAAAAACTATCAAAGATGTTCAAAAGCTCACTGGAAAGGTTGCTGCGTTGGGATGATTCATCTCCAAATCTGGGGACAAGTGCTTGTCATTCTTCAAGTCCTTAAAGAAGGTTAATGATTTTGTATGGAGTGAGGAAAGCCAGAAGGCATTCGAGAAATTAAAGAAATATATGGCCCAGGCCCCGTTGTTGGCCAAGCCAGCTTTGATTGAAGTCTTGTACTTGTACTTTTCCGTTTCAGAGAGTGCCTTGAGCCCTGTATTGGTTAAGGAGGAACTGAAAATCCAAAAACCCGTATACTATGTCAGCAAAATTCTGCATGGAGCTGAGTTGAATTATTCAACTATTGAGAAGCTTGCTTTAGCCTTGGTGATGGCTTCAAGAAAGTTACGTCCTTACTTTCAAGCTCATCAAATCGAGGTGCTAAAAAATAAGCCCTTGAAAAATATCATTCATAGTCCCAAGGCTAGTGGGAGGTTGATCAAGTGGGCAATAGAGCTGGGAGAATTTGATATCAAGTATAAGCCACGAACGGCAATAAAAGCCCAGGCATTGGCTGACTTCATGGTGGAATGTACCATACCCAACCAAGAAGTTGGGGGACAGGAAGATACCATACCTCAAGATAAGGAAGATGATAAGGAGAAGGAATATTGGGTTCTCTATTTTGATGGAGCATCAAAAACAAATTCAAGTGGAGTAGGCTTGGTTTTACAAAGCCCTGATGGGTTCTTGATTGAATATGCTATGAAGTTAGACTTCCCGAGCACAAATAATGAGGCAGAATATGAAGCTCTGATAGCTGGTCTTGGCTTAGCAGGGACACTTAGAGTCAAGAAAAAAGTCTGTGGAGACTCGAAGCTGGTCATATCCCAGGTAAAGGGAGAGTTTGAGGCAAAGGATGATATGATGGCTAAGTATGTCCACCTAGTAAGGGCTGTGATGACCCAATTTGATGAATGCCATGTTGAGCACATTCCGAGGGAGGAAAATGCTAAGGCAGATGCATTATCAAAGTTTACTTCATCTGAGATAGAGGAAAGTTCAGGAAGTATATACTTCCGCGTTCTGAGGACACAGAGCATTGATGTTAAGCTTGTAGCTCCTATAGGTCTGGGGGCGTCATGGATAGATCCCATTAAGACCCATATTCAAACCGGTTGGTTTCCAAATGATGCTACTAAAGCACGGAAGTTGGTTGTTCGAGCACTAAGATACTCCTTGATAGATGGGATTTTGTATAAAAGATCTTATGTAGTTCCTTACTTAAGATGTCTCAGGCCCGATGAGGCACACTTGGCTCTTGAAGAAGTGCATGAAGGTATCTGTGGGCAACACTTGGGGGGTAGAGCACTAGCTCATAAGATAACCCGTTTAGGCTTCTACTGGCCAGAAATGATGGTTCATGCCAAAGAGTATGTGAAGAAGTGTGACCACTGTCAGAAGCATGCACCTGCCGTTAGACAACCCCCCGAGATGCTGACCTCCATCAACTCACCCATTCCCTTTGCTATGTGGGGAATGGATATACTTGGGCCTTTCCACATGGCCATGGCATAAAGGAAGTTCCTGATTGTAGCCATTGATTATTTTACCAAGTGGATTGAAGTCATGCCTTTGGCCAAAATCACAACTAAGCAGGTTGCACAATTCCTGTGGAAAAATATCATGTGCCGATATGGAATTCCCCGCATCCTAGTCACTGACAATGGAACACAGTTCAACAATGAGGAATTCAAGAAGTATTGTGAGGAGAATGAAATTGAATTACGATTCTCCTCTATGGCTCACCCGCAAGCCAATGGGCAAGCGGAAGTGGCGAATCGAATAATCCTGGATGGACTAAAGAAGAGGATCAAGAAGTCGAGGAATAATTGGGTGGATGAAATACTTCCAATACTATGGGCCTATAGGACTACCTGTAGAGTCACGACTGGAGCAACTCCCTTCATGTTAGCATATGGGGCAGAAGCAGTTGTTCCTGTAGAGATATCACATTCCTCCCCCAGGATTCAAGCTTTCAATGCTGAGGAAAATGAGGAAGGGCAAAGGTTATCCCTGGATCTAATTGATGAAGTGCGAGATGAGGCACATGCGAAGATAGTGGAATATCAGAAAAAGGCTTAAATCTACTACAACCTAAGGGTTAAAGAAAGGTTCTTCAAACAGGGTGACATAGTCTTGAGGAAGGTGAAAGCTTCTGGTGTAGGGCAAAAAGGGAAACTTGCCTCAAATTGGGAAGGGCCATACAAGGTCAAGAGTGTTCAAGGTAGAGGAACCTACAAGCTTGAGACTATGGATGGCTTTGAAGTCCCGAGAACTTGGCATGCACAAAACCTGAAGATTTACTATGTGTAAGGTGGTTGAGCACGATTCTCACTTGTCAAGATGACAAGTAGGTTGAAAAGCACCTTGAAGCTTTGCTTGCTTAGGATTTACATGTTTTAGTTTGAGGTTTATTAAGACTTGTATAAGGGATGAATCCCAACAGTTTGTGAAATTCAGAATGTTTTCAAAATATGTTCCAGTAACAAGACAAGTAAATTAAGTGCATAAGATAATAGCATTAAGTTCGATAAATAAAACTGGTTCGAATAAATAGTACAAAGTCTGATAAACAAAGTCTCGAAGACAAGATAAAATAAATAAGCCACACAGGGTTGGAAAAGCTCTAAGGAGCAGAGGTGCCCTCGGCATCCATATCATCATCTCCTCTGCTCTCGCTGGAAGTCTCAGTCATCCCGTAGGAGGAAGAGCTATCATCCGCAGCAGGCCTCGAAGATGACTCGAGAGGAGGAAGAAGCGGGTCCTGAGGGATACGATCCTAGACAACCACTCGGGTACAAAACCTCTGCAGCATAGCCTCGTCATCAGGGCAGACACAGTCCATCGGGTTAATATCAGGACATGCCTCATTCACGGTCCCAAGGACCGTATCCCAGCTAGTCCTAAAAAACCCAGGGAAGACTGAGTCGTCCCTCACCCTCATGGACTGTATAAATTCCTCTGAGTCCAAGTAGTTGTCAATCGCCTTATCTTTCTCAGCCCGTAGCACAACCAGCTTAGCGTTGGACTCTCCGAGCTCCTCCTCCTTACGCTTCAGCTTCCGCTCCAAAGCGGCGTAGTTGTTCTCCTGCTTCCTGATGGCATTATCAGCTTTGTCAGAAGCCCTCTTCCATGATTCAGCTTGCCTCACAGCACCTTGAAAATAGGCGTTAGACTGAAACAAAATAATAAACAAGGATATAATAAGGCAAGAAAATGCTACAAGTGAAAAGAAAGAAAAATTTTAAGGAAGAGTCATACCGAGGCCAGGGACTAGGCTCCCATGAGCTTTATCCTCTCCAGGTCAGGGGTAGCAACCATGTCAGTAAAGTCCTTGGGGGTTACGCCGTGGTAAGACCAATACCAAGCATGTTTTGTGGATCCAACCACGGTATCCCCTCGGCGGAATCCCCAAAGTAGCTGAAAGGCACCCGTAGCAACAGAGACAGGAGCAGCAGTAGTGATAGGGGCACTATGGGCCTCAACTCCCTCAGCTGGAACCTCCACCATGGGCTCCTTGTGCTTTCGTAGGAAGCTAGGCTCCGTAGCCTTTCCTCGAGTATCCAGACCCGTAAGGCGAGTCTTCTTCATCCTCGCAATCTCCTCAACGAGAGGCACATTATCCTCGTTGATTTCCTTAGCAGCTGCAGAACAAGAGAAAAAACAAAATATGTGGTGTCAATAATGCATGAAAGAAAGTAAAAATGAGAGGGGAAGAAAGATACCCTGTTAAGAAACAGAGGATAGCCCCACGTAGATGAGGGAGAACTCCTCTAAAAGAGTCCAGCTAATAGTGGCACTATCATCCCGAGTAAGCTCATCATAAATGATAGTTTCCTCGGGGGTTAGGTGAATGGATTTGAGGCTACCATCACTAACCTTCCCGAAGGAAGATCTGAAGAGAGTGCCCCAGTCACCATTCTCCCACCTTAACCCGACAAAACTATTCCTCCAATTTTGGTTATCGTCGGAAATAGAGACGCTGTTAAAAACGTGCTTAAACTTGGGCCTTTGTTTAATATAGACCCAACCACAATTACCCGAAGAACTGTTATAACATTGGAAAACCTTCCTAAAAACAGCTACAGATAAGGGAAAACCTCCCCTAAGACAACAAACCATGAAACATAAAATGTTTCTCCAGGCATTTGGAGGAAGCTGACAGGGGTTAATTTGCAAATCATCTAGGAGGTGAGGAATGAAGGGATGAAAAGGAAACCTAAGCCCAGCATCAAGGGCATCTGTGTAAACGAAAAGAGTATCGGGTTTCCAGTGGCAAGTACGGTCGCCGCTAGAAACTGGAACTAATCTAAGGGGAGGACGAACATTATAACGTCCATTTAACTTATCATAATCTATATTGTGCCATGTGTTGCAATGATTAAAAGAGTCGAGATGTGCAGTGGAGGGATATTCGCCCCCTAGTATTAATCATATCTATTAAAGACATGTAAGAAGAGCGGATTTCGACATCCTTACCTCTTTTCGAAGCTGAGGCTATCTTGGCCGCTCTCTCGGAATTCTTATCATCCATTGATAGAAGTTGGAAGACCTTAAAACCTTGGAAGTAAGGAGGACTTGAAAACTTAAAAAAAGGCCGGAAAATCCCTAGAGAGGGAGGAGCTCTGAAGGCTGGAGACCCTTGAAAGGAAGAAGGCTGGAGAGAGAAGAGAAGAGTGTTGAGAGAGGACAGGGAGTTTTTGAGAAGTGAGAAGTGAGAAGTGAGAGGTGTGAAATGAAATCACTCCCCTCCCACTCTTATATAGCCCCTAGGAGGGAAAGTTGGGCCTGAAAAAGCCCATTTGGGCCTAAAGAATAGAAAAATCAGGAAGGTTTCAGAAAATATTGGAAAGCTCTAAGAAAGTTCTGGAAATCCTGATATTACTTGGCAAAAATCTGGAAGAATCCAAAAATTCCAGAATATTCTGGAAGTTGGGCTTGAAGTTAAGGGCCCAGCCCATCTCATAGGCTCAAATTCTGGAAGGTTCCAGAAATAGGCTAGACAAAAATGTCAGAAAAAGCCCCATAAAAGGTTCAATAAATCCAGCCCAGGTTTAGGGCCAAGATCATATATGTGTGTTTGACATGGTAAAAAATAGCCCAATAAGAGATAAGCCCAGAAAAGGGCCCAGTTAATTGAAGATTAAGGGCCCAAATACAAAACCCAGTTGAAAAAATGGGCCCAAGAATGAGCCCAATAAAGATAAGCCCAGAAAAATGGGCCCAAGATATTGTTTATTTCAAAAATAAAAACATGAAAATCCTGATCCCATTCGATCAGAATTTTAATTCAATTTCTAATCGAAAGGAAAGGTCAAAAATACCTCCGACCAGGACTTGAAGGAGGGTTAAATCGATAAGAAATAGGCCCAATTCGACCAGAATCTCAATTTAATTCCTGGTCGAATACTTCTCCTCAAAATTAGCTTCGACCTGGGCTTAAAAGGATGGTTAATTCGGTCAAGAATATAGATCCTGACCGAAAAGGGAAGAATCCTGATCGACAAAAAAAAATATATAATATAAAATCCTGGTCGAAATTCGACCAGGAATTGAGATCGAAATGTTTCTGCTCGAAAGCCTGTCGACCAGGGCGAATTGATGGTTAATTCAACCAGGATCCTGGTCAAACAGGATTCCAGGTCAAACCAGGTATAAACAAAAGAGATAAAAGAAAAGAAAGAAAAAAGAAAAAAGAAAAAGATGGAAAGTCCTGAAAAAATGCAGAAGATTGAAGGAAATTCTTTAAAATATTTTCTGAAAATATAAATATTTTCAGAGAATGAGGAATAAATCCAGAAAATCAAGGAAAAATCCCAGAATTCAGGGAAAAATCCAGAAAAGTAAAGGAAAATCCCAGAATTCAGGGAAAATTCCAAAAAATGAAGGAAAAATCCCAGAATTCAGGGAAAATTCCAGAAAATTAAGGAAAATCCCAGAATTCTGGGAAAATTCCTGGAAATTAAGGTAATTCCTAAATAATAGGGATAAAAGTAAATCATTGTAAATGTGTAGGTTGCTCCACACTTTACGCAAAAACGATACCCTGTAAGGGAACAAATGAACTTAACTTTTGCGAAACCTAGTCACTGTTTCCCAAAAGTTGGGGGGCAAATGATAGGGAAGAAAATAAGGCCTGGGTATGTAATTAAGGTTGCATTAATCATATCAGAATTGGGCCAACAGCAAGGCCCATTTGAGAAGGCCCAAAACCCTGAATATTAATTAATTTCATAATTAATTAAAAAATGGATAAGTCAGCTGGAAAGATGAGTTCTAGTAGAGAAATAAATCCTTGTAGATTGGCCTCCAAGAAAACTGATGGGATAAGGAATCAGCTTCCTACTTCTTAGGACTCCAAAGTCCATTCTAATTCTGATACTTGACCACCAAGTCTCCTAACTCAAGTCCAATTCAAGGACTCCCAACATCTATATAAAGGGACTCACCCCATCAATCAGAACTACGTTTTTTGACTTGATCCTTGGCATACAACAAGGTACGTAGGCATCTTGTAAGGCAGATCGAGTCACGAAACACAAGAGGAGTCAAATCGAGCCTCGAAGCTCACGTTCCTTCGTTATAAATACAGCAATTATTATACCTTAGTTTTTAATCCATAACAAGGAGTTAGGTGAAGGGAGTGGTTGAAATTGAGTTAAAATGAATGGTGGATGAAGAGAATGGTGTGGATTGATGAGGTGGAGGTTTAGTTGTGTTTGTTTGCAACTTGCATATAGGACAAATAAGTTTATGGAGCAAAAATCCCAGAAACTATTAATTATATAATAATGGATTTTAACTTTTTCAATTAATCATTAATTACTTAATTAATTAAGTAATTATCACCATTAAATATAATGTAATAACCCCAATTTTTGGAATTTTTGAAACCCTTATGAATAGTGATTTTACTGATTATGCTGAATAAGAAAACTTTTCATACCACACTATGTAGGGGTTCTTTTATTGATCTTCTGAGATCTTATTAGTACTCTATATGGTATATAAGTGTATGTAAAGATCGTCAGAATCCAAATTCGAACACTTTGATTTTTCCCAGAAATCTACCAGATACAGAAAGAATTGAGTATAAGGTAACAGAATAAAAAGGATTTAAATTCCAGGATTATACGAGAGGATCATAAAAGGAATATAATGTATTAAGAAAGGTTAAGGAAACCTAAGTAATAAGATCCCGGGTATGATCCCTCAAACGATAAACGAAAACGAAAGTTAAGCGAACCGCATAACAGATCAGCGATAATTAGCCAAGTAATTAGGAGCTAATCAAAGAGGTTAGTGAGGATGATGTCATCAAACCAATAAGAAGAGGACAAGCATGGGAAGATGACATAGGATTGATGCCTAAGCATGACAAAAAGGGAAGGAAGGGTGGTTGATTTCAAGCCACATAATTTTACATGGTTAAAAGATAATTAAACAAAACAAAAGCAAAACAACCAACCAAACAAATCACAAATCACAAAAACACATTTTTCTCCACCTTTCCAAGCAAGAGCTCTCAGCCTCTTCCTTAAGAAATGGGAAGTCCAAGCTCCTCCACTTGCTAATTTACAAGGTAATTATCCTAGCTTCTCCTAGTTAAGTTACATACTTCCTAGAAATCTTAGCTTCAAAATCCTTTCCTAGCATTTCCTATAAATCATTCAAGAAGATGGTGAATAGTGCTTTCTTAAAATTAATTTTTTGTGTTCTTGATTTCTTTGAAAGATCAAGCTTGTAGGAGGTTAGATTAAGGCTTTCATGGGCATTCCAAGGATCTTTCATGGATTAAAAGCTTCAAGGAAGGTATAACTCTTCATCATCTTAGTCTTAAGTTTTGTTGTTTGGATTTCCTAATGTTTAGATGATGGGTTAGTGTAATGGGTGTGTAATCATGTTTAGAGCTTTGTTTAGTAAGTGGTTTTGTTGATTTTGGAGTTAGGAGTGATACTTGTTGGATTTCAAGTTCTTGGCCACATTTTTGACTTGGTTTAGATGAATAAGTTGAGATATTGAGTTCTGGTTGAATGATATTGTATTGTGGTTGAATGATGGTAGAATGGTGATGATTGTGGGTTGTTTGTGAATTGAATTGGAGTTGTACGAAATTGGTAATCGTGTAAACATAGCCGTCGTAATATCCGATTACCCTAGACTGTTTTTGTTCTTAACATTAGGACCCGTGAACTCACTGTTAGGTTTTGACCATTTCCATGATTAGATAGTTCATGTTACGTGCTTCGTTTTGATATGTGGTTCGTTTGAATCCGATGTACGGTTTAAGAGAAACGACTGTTTTAAGTAACGGCGTTTCGCGACCGAACCATTACCCCTCGCCTTACTTTGAAACATTGGTTAAGACCCTTAAATGACTGATTGGAGTATGAAACATTTATGTAAAATGGATTAGGCATTTGGTAAGGTGTTCGCGAAAGAATCGCCTTAAAACTTTTAATGGTTAATTTATTAAAAATGGTGGAGCCGAGGGTACTCGAATGACTTATGTGATTCGTTAAGCGTATAAATTACCATAAGTGAACGTTAGGGTTCAATTGGTTAAAGTCTAGTTTCTTAAGCGATCGGGGTTTAATTCCGGCTTATGTTGTTATTCATAGGTTACCGGACCCACTCTAGGCTTAAGTCTACCCCGGAACACTCAGGCAAGTTTTCTACCCGTTATACTAATGTTGTGATGTATATATGTATATGCATTATCTTGTGATAAGTGCATGATTATTATTAGCAAAGTCTTGCGATATATTGGAGCATGTGATATGATATTT
Source organism: Apium graveolens (assembly GCF_009905375.1). Taxonomy (NCBI): domain Eukaryota; kingdom Viridiplantae; phylum Streptophyta; class Magnoliopsida; order Apiales; family Apiaceae; genus Apium; species Apium graveolens. The sequence goes on along the minus strand of NC_133648.1, from coordinate 176,132,531 downwards.
ATATGCATGCCTGTTTTGTAATCTTGATATCTAATTGTTGATTCAAATGCTTATAAGTTGCATAATACCTATGCTAGAGATAAGCAGTAGTTGCGTATACCCTTAATATAGGGGACCCAAAGGTGAACATTTTCTAAAACCGGGAGTCGATGTCCCCGAGTATATTATATATATTTATATATATATAGATATATTTTTCAAAACTATGAATCGAATAAGGTTTATTCGGCAACTTTATTTTAAATAATGAATATTAGTTGAATATTCATTCGAGGACTTATGACTCTGTTTATTTTATTAATGAATATTATTTTGAATATTCATTTGAGGGCTTATGACTACGTTTATTTTATTAATGAATATTAGTTGAATATTCATTGGAGGACTTATGACTCTGTTTATTTTATTAATGAATATTATTTTGAATATTCATTCGAGGGCTTATGACTCCGTTTATTTTATTAATGAATATTATTTTGAATATTCATTTGAGGACTTATGACTCCGATTATTTACTAATTAATATTCTTTATTTTATTAAAGAATAATGTGTCGATAATCAAACTCACTTTTGATTATTCAAATAAAGATAGTACTTTCGTATAAGTATATCTTTGGTTATTTAATATTCATTTCAAGTATAAGTTTTAAAACTTCTACTTCAATTATTTTTATAAAGATTATTCTTTATGGGAATATTATTTAAATAATAATATTCAGATATTTTCTAATATATCGGGACTGATTTATTTTATTAAATCAGCATTACTCCAAACATTCTTAAAAATGTTTTCGAGTCTTCAAAATGATTTTAAAAGTTAGAGCGGATCCCAAAACTCGTTTTCAAATTTAAGATCTTCTTTTCGAAGGGGATTTAAATACTCGCTCAAAAATCTGAGGGATCCGGCTCCGTGATGTATTCTTATATTCGCAACAAGGTTGTTGTTTTGATAAAAGAGTTTTTGATTACTTACCCAACACTCGGGAAGTAAAATTTTTGGAATAAGTTAATCCATTAACAGGCATCGCCTGGGAAATATCGGTGAGTTTTCCTTTCCAACTAGATACGACTTCTTGGTGGAGCCATATCAACAAGTTGCTACTTGGGGAAGGGGGGACGAACTTTACGTTTCTGAGTCATGGATTTCATCTGAAGTAGGAGTGGCGTAAGTGGTCGAGAGGCGCCGGCCCAGCCTTATTTATTGGCCCAAATGGCCTGGAAGTTCCGCTAAGATGGTCCATTCCTTAGGAGTCCAGCATTCGGTTGACAAGTAAATCTGACTGTTCTCCTCTACATGTAGAAAATGGTGGGGTTGCACTACTGCGACTGATCATCGTGAATGGTCTTCCTAGCGCGACAAACTCCCGTAATGAGTTCATCATCCAATTGGATATTTCTGCAACACTACCCAGAGCACTTCGATAGAAAGGCTACGGCTGGGCGATTGTTAAGTGTTGGCAGGGTCGAGTTTTCAAAATGATGTTTTCATCAAATGAAGTATCTCGTAACTTCATTTCATTTTGATGATATTTCAAAGATTAATTCTATACAAGTTTTGTCGTGTAGCTTCATCTATGAGATGAACTAATTATAACTTGAATGGTGGTAGTTCAAGTAGTATTCAGAAAAGATATAAGTATATTGGAGTATCTTGTAACTTCATCTTTTCAACTTATATCTGGTTAATGATTATCTTAAGCATGACAAAGATTTTCACAAAAATGTTGAGATAAGGTTAGATATATGAGATCACCTTGCAACGATATTTTTATACAGTTATAAACTGGAACTCTGTGTATATTATGCATGGCAGAGGATTTCAAAGATTATGAAAAGTATATATACTTATATACTGAATATTTTGCGACTTGCTCGCGTTAAGATATCAACTTGGTTCATTTCTTCTTGACCAAGACTTTCATGAGTACTATGAGAATGCTCATATATTGTTAATTATTATACATATTATTTCGGTGGGGTTGTTGGTCACCCTTGCTTTCTTTTTTCATCACACAAAAACAGATAGACAAGATGAACAGGATCAAGCTCCCAATTTGCGAGCGGATAGGAAATGTTCTGTAGTTTCCTACAGGTGTTGATGCCGCTGTAGCTGAGGTAGAAATTACCAATAGGCTAGGCTTTCAACTTCCGAGGTACCAGACTTATGTATCTATATGAATTGTAATAATGGCAAAGAAATGTAAATTTATTCAGAAACCCTTTTAAGGTTAAGTGTTATTAAGGGAAATGGAACTCGTGACAACCCGGATCCCCGACCCCGGATTTGGGGGTGTTACAGAAATGGTATCAGAGCTAAGCGTTATAAACCTCAGAGATGATGTGGCGTTAAGATAATAAGTTCACTAAGATAATAAGAACTCTTGCCAAGTTCATAGTCGGGCTACCTAACGTAGTACTGACAGTTAAAACCCTTATGGGAACCCTTATAAATATCGTGATAGTTAAATATGGTAGCGGGACTCCGAACCCTGAGGTTGAGGAGCAACAGCGCGATGATGTTTTAGTACTAATTGGATATCGGATTGTGGATCCGATAGAGCGTCCTAACGCAGGACCGGATGATGTTCATATTGAGGATGTAGTGGTTGAGGATGTTGTCTTAGAAGGGATTGTGGCTGAGGAGGATCCCGTAGAGGATCCTGACAAGAATGAATAAAGGACCACTGAGGAATTAATGACCATGGTTAGGGAAACTACCAGAGGTAGGATTGGCCGGTCACTACTGGAGGTTCGTTCAAGTTTGTAAAGATAGTAGCCCCTTTAACGCGGCTTACTCGTAAGACTGAGAAGTTTGAATGGACAGAGAAATACGAGAAAAGCTTTTAACAACTAAAGCAAAGGTTGGTGGCGGCCCCTATGTTGGCGTTGCCGGATGAAAAAGGACATTTTGTAAATTGTAGTGACGCTTCGCATAAGGAACTAGGGTGCTTCTTATATAGCATAACAAGGTAATCGCGTACGAGTCAAGACAATTAAGGGAATATAAAATTCGATATCCCCACCCATGAGCTTGGGCTCGTGGCAATAGTTTTGCCCTAAAGGTTGGAGTCACTACTTGTATGGTGAAAAGTGCGAGATTTACATAAACCATAAGTTCTCTAGTACATTTTCACTCAGAAAGAGCTCAACATGCGCCAGAGGAGGTGGTTAGAGCTAATCAAGGATTACGATTATGAGGTTCTTTATCATCCAGGGAAAGCCAAAATGGTGGCTAATGCCCTTAGTATAAAAGAGAGACTCAAGATGAAAATGACTTTGGGAGAGTTGACAAGAGATTTTGAGAAAATGGAAATAGAAGTGAAGGTAACCGGAGCCAGTACCGAAAAGCTGTTTGAGATTGCAATACAACCCAAATTATTGGAGAAGATCATATTGTGCCAAGAAAAAGTGATGAATAGAAGCAGAGAACCAATGACCGGAGAAGAGATTAATACCTAGAAAGATGATGAGGGAATAATGAGGTATCCCTACAGAATTCGGGTTCCAAATGTTCAAGAGCTTAAGGACTGGATCTTAGATGAAAGTCATAGTTCGAGGAATAAGATTTAGGGCAAACCCTGAATGTGATAGTCAGGGAGGACGCCATCAAGATAGAAGGAACCCATAACATAATAAAATGGAAAATGAGGATTTAAAACATGTAGGATGACCCCGATTATGGGGAGGATGAGAAAACATTTCATACTGAAAAAAAAAGTCGAGCAAGATAGGGAGAACCAGGACGGTACTCCTATGGGGCAATTCATGGACCTGCCTAAACAAAACTTATACTTTTATTCCTAACCACCACCTTGAGGAAACGATGCGGTAGGAAATTCTTTCATGACCTTTAAGTCGCTAAGAGTTCCAAGGAACAAGCTGACCCAGTCGAGGCAAGAGCCTGGCTAAAGGAAATATAGGAATCATATGAGATTCTAAATGATTGACGAATCACAAAAGACTGTTTTTGTCACTTACCCTCCTAAGAGAGAGGCCACCCGCTGGTGAAAGGCCAAGGAAGGCACGGAGAAAGAGATTATAATAAACTGATATAAGTTCAGTCAATTGTTTTCAGGAAAGTACTTCCCAAGGTTATGGAGATAGTGTAAAAGCTTTAGAGCCAGAACAAAGGCAGAAGAGTATGATGAATTATGAATCTAAGTTGTAAAAGTTGTCAAGATTCATTCTGAGGACACGAATCCAGAATGACGGGATGTTTGAAATCAATGCTTATGTTGTGTTGGTTCATGAAATAATGATAAGAGAAAGGAAAATAAAAAGAAACTGAAGTGGAAAGGAATATAAAGGCAATAGAGTTTGAGGAATGATAAGGGAGTTGGGTATAAGGAAACCTTAAAGACTCGTAGCAATAGAAATAGAAAAGTATGTAATCATCAGGATGAGGGTGATTCACCATGAGTTAAAGTTGATGATTGAAGGAATAGGAGATACATATATTTTATCCCCTGTAAGTTGGGAGGATTCGAGGAAACCTTGAGATAGTTTGAAGGATAAATAATGAGACGCGGATAGACTAAGGAGATAAGGAAGTAAGAAATTAGGAAAATTGGATGAAGGAAGTGACCTTCAAGAATGTGAAGTGTAAGATCGGTGGCTTGATACCTAGAAAGGGAGACGCCAGGTATGAAAGATATCCCAACATTGAGATGACTGTTGAGATAAACAACAAAAGTAAATAAGGAATTATTAAGAAGAAGTTCATGTTGAACACGACCAATATCTTCCAGAACATCCTTGTTATCGTTACCCAATTTAGGCAAGAAAAGCAGATAACCATTGTTATCTTTTGGAGGCCATATTGATTGACCTTATTTTGAATACAGATGTTATTGTGAAATTCGGCATATACTATCGAGGTGAGAATGATTGAATAAGATACCCTTATCAGGGATATATGACTTGATTTATCCATGGAAGGATGCATGTACCTTTTTAAAGGTGGAATTAAGGATAGAACATCGGTAACTTAAATGAATCCTAGGGGAATGCATAAAGGTTGGCATTTCACCCTTAATAGGGATAGTATGAGTTTTGGCAGTATGAATTGGAAAGGATTAAGGTAATAACAACCTTTAAGGATCAGTGGAGAAATTTTTCAGAAGTATATAGACAATGATTCTGGTATTAATAAATGGTATCTTGATATGCCCTGTATCTAGGGAATACAGGAGGAACGATTCAAGGATAACCTTAGAGGTTTTACAAGGAGAAAGGTAATATTCAAAATTCTCAAGAATAGAAATGTTGATAAAGGAAATATAACGTAATTATAATGATGCCATGTGGGGCACGTGTTAAACCACGAGAAAGTATGGATCGAACCAGTAAAGGTCAAAATTGTTCAGGGAAATTAGGACCGAAGATAAAAGATGTTCTAAGTATGATTGAGAGTCAGTCGTGACAGTGATTAACCTCTAAAGACTGAGGCAATAACTTATGGAAAATGGTGATATTTTTTTTACTCATCAGATTTTAAGGAAAACATCTTCACATAAGCAGTGATTGAAATGAGGTAGAAAATTTATTTGGAGGTGGTTAAAATGACATTGACTGTAAGGAAATTTTACTATCAGGAAAGGCCAAAGAGGTGGCCGACACTTTAAAGGTAAGAGGATAATTATAGGCGCTTGTGCCAAAGGAATACAATGATGATGGTTAAAGCTGTGAAGGTTGTATTATGGTTTGGAAGATTGACATTCCTTCTGATGACTGTGCAATACCCAACCGTAATAGTAGTTGGTAAAGGTTTAATTCGTGTAATCGCCATGAGCGGGCTATCTATCTCAGAAGGTACTATCTTGAGATAAGCCAGGACCATGTTTCAAAAAGGACTAGACGAACCTTTGAGTTAAGTCTTCTATTTAAGGCATATGATTAAGAATGGTATTAACCTGCTATCGTTGCTTTGATTGAAACGCTTCTGCAATTTTATCTGCTTCATATCATGAAAGTATGTCAGAATTTGGAGTGTTCTTCATGAATTATGAATGGTGATTATGTTAACTCCTTAGAAGAACTCTATACGACATGTATGGACTCCGTATGGTTAGATATTAAGATTTCAGGGGAAAGTGAATGACGACAGTAGGTCAGTGGTGGACCATAGTAATGCAGCAATGATTCTGCGAGTAATGAGCTGATTACAACCGTGAGAGTTGTATTGGAATGGATGTTGAGATTGAGTACCACTAATCGGGTCATGTTGTCGTATAAGTTATCTTTGATAGAAAAACTAGATCGATTATTTACCTATTGAATATTTATTCCTTCTTATCAATAGAGAGTCGTATTACTATACGAGGAAGGTTGCGATGCAAGCATAGAATTCTAGTAACGATGATGTCTAGAATGAGATCCCAGATTCGATTTTTGATATCGAGGGAGTTTCAAAGGTGATTGTGTATAAGCTCGAGGAAGAGCATGGGTCCATAGAATGATGGATGGAATAGCAAAAATATTTAGGCATGTGAGATACGATGCTATAATACTTGATGTTGATATAAATACATATATGTTTTGTTCTCCTATGACAAACCTCTATAGTTCAGAGGTAGATTCCAAGCCAAATATTTTATGGAAATAATTTTTTTTACGTATATACAATTCTCTTCAGTTCGTTCTTTTCTCTTCTTTTCATTTCATGTAAGCTGAGAAGAACAACCCTTCCAGAAGGGGAGGTATTGCCGAATGACTATCTATCTGTGTGATAGAAGCCTAGTAGATACCACATGTTATTTAATTTCTTGTCAAGTACTAAAGGCTGGCCACCTTCTGTACTAACTATGCAATAGAACAAGTGTTCATGATCATAGTGATCTCTCAACAAATTCCTTTACTTTTATATGATTGATCAAACTTTGGAAAATAGAAACAGCTGAAAAAGGAGTAGTAAAGTTATGGTGGTATTCGGAATGGAAACACATTCATGATACTAAGGTTGACGTGGTTATTAAAAGGTTATAGAACGTTAATGAGCAAAAGTATAACCAGTATAATATTAGGAACGGAAGGTAGTATCAATTATGAACTGGAAAAGAATGGGTATTGAGAAGCAAAAGCTCTAATGCTAAAAGCTATAATGAGAGTCTGTGCAATAGACTTGAAAGAATTTGGAATGATCACATAACGTGGATTGAGTTTTCTCACGATAATAGATCGTATGTCAGGTATCGAGATGTCGTCTTATGAGATCTTTGAGGGAAGACAATGTCGATCCCCCTTATGTTAGGATGAAGTTGTAGAGCGCAAGATGCTCGGACCAGCAGTGGTCCAAAGGACCAAGGATATAATAGATTTAATCAGAGGACGGCTGGTAGTAGCCCAAGATGGGAACACGAAGTATGTTGATTTGACACGAAAGGACAAGAAATAAGAAGTAGGGGACTTAGTGTTGTTATAGGTATTCCCTTGGAAAGGATGGATGAGGTTCGGAAAGAAAGGGAAGCTAAGCCCACGAATTGTTGGACCCTTTGAGGTATTAAGACATATTAGGAAGTTAGCATATGAGCTAGCCCTACCCCCGAACATGTAGCAAGTTCATAACGTGTTCCGCGTATCAATGTTAAGGAAGTGTAATTCGGATGCCAGATAAATAGGGGCATAGGAGCGCATAGACATGCAACCAGACGTAACCTATATGGAGCAACCATGAAGGGTTATAAATTGAAAAAAGGAACAAGTGCTTAGGAGAAGGGTTATCAAACTATTCAGAGTTTGATGGAAGAACCACAATGTGGGAAAATTTACTTGAAAGTTAGAAAGTGCAATGCTAAGAAAGTTTCCCTATTCATTTTCTATCTGATTTCGGGACGGAATCCTTTTAAGGAGGGGAGACTGTAATAACCCCAATTTTTGAAATTTTTGAAACCCTTATGAATAGTGATTTTGCTGATTATGCTGAATAAGAAAACTTTTCATAAAACACTATGTAGGGGTTCTTTTATTGATCTTCTGAGATCTTATTAGTACTCTATATGGTATATAAGTGTATGTAAAGATCGTCAGAATCCAAATTCGAACACTTTGATTTTTCCCAGAAATCTACCAGATACAGAAAGAATTGAGTATAAGGTAACAGAATAAAAAGGATTTAAATTCCAGGATTATACGAGAGGATCATAAAAGGAATATAATGTATTAAGAAAGGTTAAGGAAACCTAAGTAATAAGATCCCGGGTATGATCCCTCAAACGATAAACGAAAACGAAAGTTAAGCGAACCGCATAACAGATCAACGATAATTAGCCAAGTAATTAGGAGCTAATCAAAGAGGTTAGTGAGGATGATGTCATCAAACCAATAAGAAGAGGACAAGCATGGGAAGATGACATAGGATTGATGACCTAAGCATGACAAAAAGGGAAGGAAGGGTGGTTGATTTCAAGCCACATAATTTTACATGGTTAAAAGATAATTAAACAAAACAAAAGCAAAACAACCAACCAAACAAATCACAAAAACACATTTTTCTCCACCTTTCCAAGCAAGAGCTCTCGGCCTCTTCCTTAAGAAATGGGAAGTCCAAGCTCCTCCACTTGCTAATTTACAAGGTAATTATCCTAGCTTCTCCTAGTTAAGTTACATACTTCCTAGGAATGTTAACTTCAAAATCCTTTCCTAGCATTTCCTATAAATCATTCAAGAATATGGTGAATAGTACTTTCTTGAAATTAATTTTTTTGTGTTCTTGATTTCTTTGAAAGATCAAGCTTGTAGGAGGTTAGATTAAGGCTTCCATGGGCATTCCAAGGATCTTTCATGGATTAAAAGTTTTAAGAAAGGTATAACTCTTCATGATCTTAGTCCTAAGTTTTGTTGTTTGGATTTCCTAATGTTTAGATGATGGGTTAGTGTAATGGGTGTGTAATCATGTTTAGAGCTTTGTTTAGTAGGTCGTTTTGATGATTTTGGAGTTAGGAGTGATACTTGTTGGATTTAAAGTTCTTGGCCATATTTTTGACTTGGTTTAGATGAATAAGTTGAGATATTTAGTTATGGTTGAATGATATTGTATTGTGGTTGAATGATGGTGGAATGGTGATGATTGTGGGTTGTTTGTGAATTGAATTGGAGTTGTACGAAATTGGTAATCGCGTAAACATAGCCGTCGTAATATCCGATTACCCTAGACTGTTTTTGTTCTTAACATTAGGACCCGTAAACTCACTGTTAGGTTTTGACCATTTCCATGATTAGATAGTTCATGTTACGAGCTTCGTTTTGATATGTGGTTCGTTTGAATCCGATGTACGGTTTAAGAGAAACGACCGTTTTAAGTAACGGCGTTTCGCGACCGAACCATTACCCCTCGCATTACTTTGCAACATTGGTTAAGGCCCTTAAATGACTAATTGGAGTATGAAACATTTATTTAAAATGGATTAGGAAGTTGGTAAGGTGCTCGTGAAAGAATTGCCTTAAAACTCTTAATGGTTAATTTATTAAAAATGGTGGTGCCGAGGGTACTCGAATGACTTATGTGATTCGTTAAGCGTATGAGTTACCATAAGTGAAAGTTAGGGTTCAATTGGTTAAAGTCTAGTTTCTTAAGCGACCGGGGTTTAATTCTGGCTTATGTTGTTGTTCATAGGTTACCGGACCCACTCTAAGCTTAAGTCTACCCCGGAACACTCAGGAAAGTTTTCTACCCGTTATATTGTTGTTGTGATGTATATATGTATATGCATTATCTTGTGATAAGTGCATGATTATTATTAGCAAAGTCTTGCGATATATTGTAGCATGTGATATGATATTTATATGCATGCCTGTTTTGTAATATTGATATCTAATTGTTGATTCAAATGCTTATAAGTTGCATAATACCTATGGTATAGATAAGCAGTAGTTGCGTATACCCTTAGTATAGGGGCCCCAAAGGTGAACATTTTCTAAAATCGGGAGTCGATGTCCCCGAGTATATTATATATATTTATATATATATATAGATAGATATAGTTTTCAAAACTATGAATCGAATAAGGTTTATTCGACAACTTTATTTTAAATAATGAATATTAGTTGAACATTCATTCGAGGACTTATGACTCTGTTTATTTTATTAATGAATATTATTTTGAATATTCATTCGAGGGCTTATGACTCCGTTTATTTTATTAATGAATATTAGTTGAATATTCATTCGAGGACTTATGACTCTATTTATTTTATTAATGAATATTATTTTGAATATTCATTCGAGGGCTTATGACTCCGTTTATTTTATTAATGAATATTGTTTTGAATATTTATTCGAGGACTTATGACTCCGATTATTTACTAATTAATATTCTTTATTTTATTAAAGAATAATGTGTCGATAATCAAACTCACTTTTGATTATTCAAATAAAGATAGTACTTTCGTATAAGTATATCTTTGGTTATTTAATATTCATTTCAAGTATAAGTTTTAAAACTTCTACTTCAATTATTTTTATAAAGATTATTCTTTATGGGAATATTATTTAAATAATAATATTCAGATATTTTCTAATATATTTGGACTGATTTATTTTATTAAATCAGCATTACTCCAAACATTCTTAAAAATGTTTTCGAGTCTTCAAAATGATTTTAAAAGTTAGAGCGGATCCCAAAACTCGTTTTCAAATTTAAGATCTTCCTTTCGAAGGGGATTTAAATACTCGCTCAAAAATCTGAGGGATCCGGCTCCGTGATGTATTCTTATATTCGCAACAAGGTTGCTGTTTTGATAAAAGAGTTTTTGATTACTTACCTAACACTCGGGAAGTAAAATTCTTGGAATAATTTAATCCATTAACTGGCATCGCCTGGGAAATATCGGTGAGTTTTCCTTTCCAACTAGATACGACTTCTTGGTGGAGCCATATCAACAAGTTGCTACTTGGGGAAAGGGGGGACGAACTTTATGTTTCAGAGTCATGGATTTCATCTGAACTAGGAGTGGCGTAAGTGGTCGAGAGGCGCCGACCCAGCCTTATTTATTGGCCCAAATGGCCTGGAAGTTCCGCTAAGATGGTCCATTCCTTAGGAGTCCAGCGTTCGGTTGACAAGTAAATCCGACTGTTCTCCTCTACATGTAGAAAATGGTGGGGTTGCACTACTGCGACTGATCATCGTGAGTGGTCTTCCTGGCACGGCAAACTCCCGTAATGAGTTCATCATCCAATTGGATATTTCTGCAACACTACCCAGAGCACTTCGATAGAAAGGCTATGGCTGGGCGATTGTTAAGTGTTGGCAGGGTCGAGTTTTCAAAATGATATTTTCATCAAATGAAGTATCTCGTAACTTCATTTCATTTTGATGATATTTCAAAGATTAATTCTATACAAGTTTTGTTGTGTAGCTTCATCTATGAGATGAACTAATTATAACTTGAATGGTGGTAGTTCAAGTAGTATTCGGAAAAGATATAAGTATATTGGAGTATCTTGTAACTTCATCTTTTCAACTTATATCTGGTTAATGATTATCTTAAGCATGACAAAGATTTTCACAAAAACGTTGAGACAAGGGTAGATATATGAGATCACCTTGCAACGATATTTTTATACGGTTATAAACTGGAACTCTGTGTATATTATGCATGGAAGAGGATTTCAAAGATTATGAAAAGTATATATACTTATATACTGAATATTTTGTGACTTGGTCGCGTTAAGACATCAACTTGGTTCATTTCTTCTTGACCAAGACTTTCATGAGTACTATGAGAATGCTCATATATTGTTAATTATTATACATATTATTTCGGTGGGCTTGTTGCTCACTCTTGCTTTCTTCTTTCATCACACAAAAACAGATAGACAAGATGAACATGACCAAGCTCCCAATTTGCGGGCGGATAGGAAATGTTCCGTAATTTCCTGTAGGCGTTGATGCCGCTGTAGCTGAGGTAGAAATTACCAATAGGCTAGGCTTTCAACTTCTGAGGTACCGGACTTATGTATCTATATGAATTATAATAATGGCAAAGAAATGTAAATTTATTCAGAAACCCTTTTAAGGTGTAACGGTTTATAATTATGGAATAAAATGACTTGTGTTATTTTTGGTATTCATCTCTGAGACTATAACTTATGGTGTGTGTGTGTGTGTATATTGTGGGGTCACAGTACGCAGTAGTTGGTTGTTTATTAAAGTTAAGTGTTATTAAGGGAAATGGAACTCGTGACAACCCGGATCCCCGACCCTGGATTTGGGGGTGTTACAGAAATGGTATCAGAGCTAAGCGTTATAAACGTCAGAGATGATGTGTCGTTAAGATAATAAGTTCACTAAGATAATAAGAACTCTTGCCAAGTTCATAGTCGGGCTACCTAACGTAGTACTGACAGTTAAAACCCTTATGGGAACCCTTATAAATATCGTGATAGAAGCGTAGTTCGTTATCATATATGGTAGCGGGACTCCGAACCCTGAGGTTGAGGAGCAACAGCGCGATGATGTTTTAGTACTAATTGGAGATCGGATTTTGGATCCGATAGAGCGTCCTAACGCAGGACCGGATGATGTTCATATTGAGGATGTAGTGGTTGAGGATGTTGTCTTAGAAGGGATTGTGGCTGAGGAGGATCCCGTGGAGGATCCTGACAAGAATGAATAAAGGACCACTGAGGAATTGATGACCATGGTTAGGGAAACTACCAGAGGTAGGATTGGCCGGTCACTATCGGAGGTTCGTTCAAGTTTGTAAAGATAGTAGCCCCTTTAACGGGGGTTACTCGTAAGACTGAGAAGTTTGAATGGACAGAGAAATACGAGAAAAGCTTTTAACAACTAAAGCAAAGGTTGGTGGCGACCCCTATGTTGGCGTTGCCGGATGAAAAAGGAGATTTTGTAAATTGTAGTGACGCTTCGCATAAGGAATTAGGGTGCTTCTTATACAGCACAGCAAGGTAATCGCGTACGCATCAAGACAATTAAGGGAATATAAAATTCGATATCCCCACCCATGCGCTTGGGCTCGTGGCAATAGTTTTGCCCTAAAGGTTGGAGGCACTACTTGTATGGAGAAAAGTGCGAGATTTACATAAACCATAAGTTCTCTAGTACATTTTCACGCAGAAAGAGCTCAACATGTGCCAGAGGAGGTGGTTAGAGCTAATCAAGGATTACGATTATGAGATTCTTTATCATCCAGGGAAAGCCAAAATGGTGGCTAATGCCCTTAGTAGAAAAGAGAGACTCAAGATGAAAATGTCTTTCGGAGAGTTGACAAGAGATTTTGAGAAAATGGAAATAGAAGTGAAGGTAACCGGAGCCAGTACCGAAAAGCTGTTTGAGATTGCAATACAACCCAAATTATTGGAGAAGATCATATTGTGCCAAGAAAAAGGGATGAATAGAGGCAGAGAACCCATGACCGGAAAAGAGATTAATACCTAGAAAGATGATGAGGGAATAATGAGGTATCCCTACAGAATTTGGGTTCCAAATGTTCAAGAGTTTAAGGACTGGATCTTAGATGAAAGTCATAGTTCGAGGAATAAGATTTAGGGCAAACCCTGAATGTGATAATCAGGGAGGACGCCATCAAGATAGAAGGAACCCATAACATAATAAAGTGGAAAATGAGGATTTAAAACATGTAGGATGACCCCGATTATGGGGAGGATGAGAAAACATTTCATACTGAAAAAAAAGTCGAGTAAGATAGGGAGAACCAGGACGGTACTCCTATGGGGCAATTCATGGACCTGCCTAAACAAAACTTATACTTTTATTCCTAACCACCACCTTGAGGAAACGATGCGGTAGGAAATTCTTTCATGACCTTTAAGTCGCTAAGAGTTCCAAGGAACAAGCTGACCCAGTCGAGGCAAGAGCCTGGCTAAAGGAAATATAGGAATCATTTGAGATTCTAAATGATTGACGAATCACAAAAGACTATTTTTGTCACTTACCCTCCAAAGAGAGAGGACACCCGCTGGTGAAAGGCCAAGGAAGGCATGGAGCAAGAGATTATAATAAACTGATTTAAGTTCAGTCAATTGTTTTCAGGAAAGTATTTCCCAAGGTTATGTGGATAGTGTAAAAGCTTTAGAGCCAGAACAAAGGCAAACGAGTATGATAAATTATGAATCTAAGTTATAAAAGTTGTCAAGATTCGTTCTGAGGACACGAATCCAGAATGATGGGATGTTTGAAATCAATGCTTATGTTGTGTTGGTTCATGAAATAATGATAAGAGAAAGGAAAATAAAAAGAAACTGAAGTGGAAAGGAATATAAAGGCAATAGAGTTTGAGGAATGATAAGGGAGTTGGGTATGAGGAAACCCTAAAGACTCGTAGCAATAGAAATAGAAAAGTATGTAATCGTCAGGATGAGGGTGATTCACCATGAGTTAAAGTTGATGATTAAAGGAATAAGAGATACATATATTTTATCCCCTGTAAGTTGGGAGGATTCGAGGAAACCTTGAGATAGTTCGAAGGAAAAATAATGAGACGCGGATAGACTGAGGAGATAAGGAAGTAAAAAATTAGGAAAATTGGATGAAGGAAGTGACCTTCAAGAATGTGAAGTGTAAGACCGGTGGCTTGATACCCAGAAAGGGAGACGTCAGGTATGAAAGATATCCCAACATTGAGATGACTGTTGAGATAAACAACAAAAGTAAATAAGGAATTATTAAGAAGAAGTTCACGTTGAACACGACCAATATCTTCGAGAATATCCTTGTTATCGTTACCCAATTTAGGCAAGAAAAGTGGATAACCGTTGTTATCTTTTGGAGGTCATATTGATTGACCTCATTTTGAATACAGATGTTATTGTGAAATTCGGCATATACTATCGAGGTGGGAATGATTGAATAAGACACCCTTATCAGGGATATATGACTTGATTTATCCATGAAAGGATGCATGTACCTTTTTAAAGGTGGAATTAAGGATAGAACATCGGTAACTTAAAATGAATCCTAGGGGAATGCATAAAAGTTGGCATTTCACCCTTAATAGGGATAGTATGAGTTTTGACAGTATAAATTGGAAAGGATTAAGGTAATAACAACCTTTAAGGATCAGTGGAGAAATTTTTCAGAAGTATATAGACAATGATTCTGGTATTAATAAATGGTATCTTGATATGCCCTGTATCTAGGGAATACATGAGGAACGATTCAAGGATAACCTTAGAGGTTTTACAAGGAGAAAGGTAATATTCAAAATTCTCAAGAATAGAAATGTTGATAAAGGAAATATGACGTAATTATAATGATGCCAAGTGGGGCACGTGTTAAACCACGAGAAAGTGTGGATCGAACCAGTAAAGGTCGAAATTGTTCAGGGAAATTAGGACCTAAGATAAAAGATGTTCTAAGTATGATTGAGAGTCAGTCGTGACAGTGATTAACCTCTAAAGACTGAGGCAATAACTTATGGAAAAATGGTGATATTTTTTTTTACTCATCAGATTTTAAGGAAAACATCTTCACATAAGCAGTGATTGAAATGAGGTAGAAAATTTATTTGGAGGTGGTTAAAATGACATTGACTGTAAGGAAATTTTACTATCAGGAAAGGCCAAAGAGGTGGCCGACACTTTAAAGGTAAGAGGATAATTATAGGCGCTTGTGCCAAAGGAATACAGTGATGATGGTTAAAGCTGTGAAGGTTGTATTATGGTTTGGAAGATTGACATTCCTTCTGATGACTGTGCAATACCCAACCGTAATAGTAGTTGGTAAAGGTTTAATTCGTGTAATCGCCATGAGCGGGCTATCTATCTCAGAAGGTACTATCTTGAGATAAGCCAGGACCATGTTTCAAAAAGGACTAGACGAACCTTTGAGTTAAGTCTTCTATTTAAGGCATATGATTAAGAATGGTATTAACCTGCTATCGTTGCTTTGATTGAAACTCTTCTGCAATTTTATCTGCTTCATGTCATGAAAGTACGTCAGAATTTGGAGTGTTCTTCATGAATTATGAATGGTGATTATGTTAGATATATTTGATAATGTCATGGCTAATATGTTTTATGTTTAGCTTTCAGATCTTACGTGAACAGGATAAATCAGTACTTAACTGTTGATCAGTACTTATACTGGAAGTCAGGACTTAAGGATATCAGTACTTATATTATCAGGAGATAATCATCAAAAGATAGATATCAGAACTTAAGTGCTGAAGGACAATCAGATAAGGACAGTAGCTGATTAAAGGAAAGAAGATCGAGATAAACATAAGAAGAGATATGCATGAAGAAGGAATTCCGTGAAGAATGGAATACTTGGAAGAAAAGATATCTGATTGATATATTTTAGGAAGCAGAATTATATTCCATATCAATTAGCGATTATCTTGTAACTGTGTAGTATATAAACACAGGCATAGGGTTTACACTATAAGTGTTATCATTATCGAAGTTATTATTCTTTATAACCCTAGCAACTCTCGTGATATTTGTTCATCACTGAGAGGTAACAGTTCCATACTGTAACAGAGTTTATTGTTTCAATAAAGTTTGTTTTCTGTTACTTAATATCTTAAAGTTCGATTTGAGTGTACTATACACTGTATTCACCCCCTCTACAGTGTGTGTGCGACCTAACAATTGGTATCAGAGCCTATCTGTTAACTTACATACAGTTAAAGATCCAAACACAATCATGTCGGACATAGAAACTCCAACTAAGCCTACCACAACTGAGGAACCACCAAAGACACAAATTCAGAGTCGGTATGAGACCATCAGAGTCCCCATACTGAGACCATCTGAATATCCCATATGGAAGGTAAGGATGACCATGTTCCTGGAAGCAACAGATCCAGAATACCTGGATAGAATCAAGGAAGGTCCTCACAAACCAACCAAACTCGCTGTTGCAGTTGCAGGTGAAGCAGCAATGACCGTACCAAAGGAGAAGAGTGATTATACTGCTGAAGACATAGCATCAATTGCTAAGGATGCTAAGGTACGACACTTACTGCATAGTGCCATTGATAATGTAATGCCAAACAGGGTAATCAACTGCAAGACTGCTAAGGAAATATGGGATGCTCTGGAAACAAGGTGTCAGGGAACTGACACAATTAAGAAGAACAGGAAGACAATACTCACTCAAGAGTATGAACACTTTGACTCAAAGACTAATGAGTCATTGAATGATTTATATGATAGATTTGTCAAACTTTTGAATGATTTGTCATTGGTTGATAAAGAGTATGATCTTGAAGATTCAAACCTTAAGTTCCTGTTAGCTCTTCCTGAATGCTGGGATTTGAAGGCAACGACAATAAGAGACAACTACAATCTTCATGAAACAACTCTTGATGAAATCTATGGAATGCTCAAGACTCATGAGCTGGAGATGGAACAAAGAAGCAAGAGGAAAGGAGGAAAGTCAAGGACAGTCGCTCTTAAGGCTGAAGAAGAATTCCCCAAGGCAGCTTCCTCAAAGAAAGACAAGGGTAAAGCTTTTTTCATAAAGTCTGATACTGAGTCATCAAGTTCTGAGAGTGATGATGACTCAGATTCTGAAAGCTTGCCTGAGACCGATGTTGATGAGGAGATGATGAAGCTGTGTGCTCTTATAGTGAAAGGAATCACCAAGATTGCATATAGGAAGTTTAGGAAGGGAAATAAGTTTTCCAGAAAAAGCATAAGTTCTGATAAGAAGAATTTTAGAAGATCTGAAGGCAGAGGAGGAAAGTCTGACAGAGGAGATTACACCAATGTTAAATGCTATAACTGTGGTGAGAAAGGCCACATATCTCCTGACTGCAAGAAGGTAAAGGGTGATAGAGGCAAGGCTCTTGTCACAAAGCAGAAAAGTTGGACAAACACTTCAGACTCTGAAAGTGAGGAGAACTATGCATTGATGGCAAATGCTGATAAAGAAAGTGCTGAGAGCAGTTCTGAAGCTGCTGAAACAAAGGTACCTCAGACTACTTATGCTTTTCATACTGATGATATTAATGAGTTGAGAAGATATCTTAAAACCATGTTTGTTAGTTATAGAGATCAAACCTTAACATGTGAAAGATTAACTTCTGAAAATCTTGCTTTTAAGAAAAGAAATGATTTCTTAGAAAAAGAGTTAGTTATATTCCATCAAACTCAGAAGGATAGAGATGATGCTTTTTATGTTAGGGATGAAGTGCTAAAAATGAATGAATCTCTAAAAACTGAGTTAGAAAAGGAAAGAGAGATAATCAGGACTTGGACTAACTCTGGCAGAACAACTCAAAATTTGCTAAGTAGTGAAAATTGGAAAGAGGGCTTAGGTTATGGAGAGAATAAAAGATGACCAAGGAACCTCTGGAATGGGTAGTGGTCATAGTCAAGGTAGAAGGTTTACATCAAGACAAGCTAGTCACAGAACAAGTTCTGATACTGGGAAAAGAATAAGTTCTGTTGCTGGTAAAAGGATAAGTTCTGATGAACTTCTAGATCTTGATGAGGAAATGTCAAGACAGTTATTTCTTCAAGAAAATCCAGGGATGGACTTGGAAAGTTTAAAGGAAGAAGAAGCCAGACTTAAATCAGAGAAAGTCACATCTAAATATGAAGCTTCTGGTAAAAAGTTACTTCCAAAACCTAAAGGCATTGTGATCAAAGAAAGGATACATACTGAAGCAACTTTGGCTAGATCACAACCACAGATAGATCCAAGATCCAAGGGTAAAGAAAAGGTTGGTGAACCTATCAAGCCTTATGTACCTCCTGAGGAAGAAGAAATTACTGATGGAAAAGATGATCTTGCTCTGACTACAAGAAAAGTTCTTAAAACAATCTCTGACATGGCTCAAGTTGTTCAGAGTCAAGAAATTGTAAGTTCTGATATTCAGAAGAAGCAAGTAACCTCTGACAGTGCTCAAGTTAACTTGATATCAGAAAATAGAACTAAAACACTCCTACCAGGATTCACTAAAGCAAAACAGACTCAATCTTTGAAGACTACTGCAAGTGGTTTTGAAGCAAGAGTAGTTACTGGAAAGGAAGCTAGAGATAAAACTGGATTGGGAAGTGCTGATGAAAGAAGAGTACACAACACTACCAATGATCCAACTTCCTTGAGTGAACCAGGTATTGGAGCAACTCCTGAGAGATTGAATCAACTGGAATCTGTACAGATGGTTTACCATACCTACTTGAAAGAATACATCATGTTGTATTTCATGACAGATGGTAGGGTTTATCATATAAGACAAAATGCCATTCCTTTGAAGTATTTTGAAGAATTGGAGCATGTACTTTTCTTACTTCAAGTGGATGATAGAATAACAGAGACTGCTGCAAACAAGGTAAAATCACCTAGGAAAAATAGGAATGGAAAGGAAGGTGTGAATAAAAGCAATGATTATAAACCTGTTCCTGATGCTCCTAGGAAAACATGTCATAACTGTGGAAGTTCTAACCATCTGGCTTCTTTTTGCAGGAAAAATAAGAATATTAACTCCTTACCTTCAAAATCAGGAGTTAAGAGTCAGTCAGTTAGATACAAACCACAAAATCCTTGTTTTCATTGTGGTAGTTTATGGCATTCCATTTATACTTGTAAGGAATATCATAGTTTGTACTATAATTATTATCAAATAAAACCTTCTTTGAAGAAAGTTTCCATTGTTCCTTCTAGTGTAAATTCTAATTCAAAGTCTGATAATGTAAATTCTGATAAGAAAAATGTTAACATAAACTCTGATGCTAAATCCGCTGCAAATGTTAACAAACTTAATATGGCCAAAGGATCCAAGCAAGTCTGGGTCCTTAAAACTAATAATTAGTGGTCTTTGTGATTGCAGGGCAATAGGAAAAATATTCTAGTTCTGGACAGTGGATGTTCAGGACATATGACTGGAAATAAGGCCCTGCTATCGGACTTTGTGGAGAAAGCTGACCCAAGTGTTTCTTATGGAGATGGCAACATTGGAAAAACATTGGGATATGGCAATATCAATCTTGGAAATGTCATCATTAAAGAAGTAGCTCTGGTCTCAGGACTTAAACACAACCTACTGAGTATAAGTCAAATCTGTGACAGAGGTTATCATGTTGATTTCTTTGAAGAACACTGTGAAGTTGTGAGTAAATCTAAAGGCAAAGTTGTTCTGAAAGGATACAGACGTGGTAACATTTATGAAGCTAAGCTTTCAACAAGTACTGATGGCTCTGCAATCTGTCTTTTAAGTAGAGCATCAATTGAAGAAAGCTGGAATTGGCATAAGAAACTCTCTCATTTAAATTTCAACAATATAAATGAACTTGTCAAGAAAGATCTTGTGAGAGGATTGCCAAACACAATATTTGCTCCTGATGGTCTTTGTGATTCATGTCAGAAAGCCAAACAAAGAAAATCTTCATTCAAGAGCAAGACTGAATCATCAATTCTTGAGCCTTATCATCTTATACATGTTGATCTATTTGGTCCAGTAAATGTCATGTCTATTGCAAAGAAGAAGTATGCGTTGGTCATAGTGGATGAGTTCACCAGATACACATGGGTGTATTTCTTGCACACAAAAAGTGAAACTGCATCTATCTTGATTGATCATGTCAAAAAGCTAGATAAAATGGTCAAAGATTCTGTGAAAATTTTAAGGAGTGATAATGGCACTGAGTTCAAGAATTTGATAATGGAAGAGTTCTGCAAAAGCCATGGAATAAAGCAGGAATTTTCTGCTCCTGGAACTCCACAGCAAAATGGAGTTGTTGAAAGGAAGAATAGAACTCTCGTTGAAGCTGCACGTACAATGCTTGAAGAAGCAAAGCTTCCAACCTATTTCTGGGCTGAAGCTATGCAGACTGCTTGTTTTACTCAAAATGCAACACTCATTAACAAGCATGGAAAAACACCATATGAGATGGTGAAGAAAAAGAAGCCAAATCTGAAATATTTTCATGTATTTGGATGCAAGTGTTTTGTTCTCAAGACTCATCCTGAACAGCTATCAAAGTTTGATCTAAAAGCTGATGAAGGAATCTTTGTTGGATATCCACTTTCCACAAAAGCCTTCAGAGTCTATAATTTGAGAACAAAAGTGGTCATGGAATCTATCAATGTCTCTTTTGATGACAAGAAGATCACTGGTCTTAAAGATTTCGTTGACCATGATCAGCTGAGATTTGAAAATGAAGACTCATATTCTGATACTGAAAATCCTGACAGTCTAAGTCCTGATACTGCAAACTCTGATGGATTAAACTCTGATGTTATTGAAACTGTGGTGACTACGTTAAATGAAGATGCTCCTATGCAGGGGGAGCATACTCAAAATCCTACCACATCTCAAGAAACATTCGAACATGCATCTGGCTCTTCAAGTTCTGATTCGTCAAGTTCTGATAAGCCAAGTTCTGATAGTACTGAAAATCTAAATACTGAAGAATCCAACTCAGAAAGCATAGTTTCAGGGGGAGCATCAGAAAATGAAAATGAAGATAGCATGGATCATGGGGGAGCATCCAGTTCTAGAGAAAACCTTCCATCTGCAAGGAAGTGGACAAAATCACATACACCTGATTTGATAATTTGAAATCCTGATGCAGGTGTCAGAACTAGAACAGGTACTTCAAATGAGTGTCTTTACTATTCTTTTCTCTCTCAGACTGAGCCAAAGAAAGTGGAAGAAGCTCTTCAAGATGCTGATTGGGTGCAAGCAATGCAGGAAGAGTTGAATGAATTTGAAAGAAACAAAGTCTGGACCCTAGTACCAAGACCAAAGAATAGATCTGTTGTTGGTACAAAGTGGGTATTCAGAAACAAAACTGACAGTGATGGCATAATTACAAGGAATAAGGCAAGGCTGGTTGTAAAAGGATATTCTCAACAGGATGGAATTGATTATGATGAAACATTTGCACCAGTTGCTAGGTTAGAAGCCATAAGGATATTTTTGGCTTATGCTGCTCACAAAAAGTTTACTGTCTTTCAAATGGATGTGAAAAGTGCTTTTCTCAATGGAGAATTGGAGGAAGAGGTATATGTTAAACAACCTCCAGGTTTTGTAGATACCAAACATCCAGATTATGACTACAGACTTGACAAAGCACTTTATGGACTTAAGCAAGCTCCTAGAGTATGGTATGAGACTTTAGCTCAGTTTCTTCTGGAAAGTAGATTCAACAGAGGGACAATAGACAAAACACTGTTCTACCTCAACCATGGAAAGGACTTACTTCTGGTCCAGATTTATGTTGATGATATCATTTTTGGATCTACAAATGACAAACTTTGTAAGAAGTTTGCCAAACTTATGCAGTCAAGATATCAGATGAGTATGATGGGGAAACTTAGCTATTTTCTGGGCCTTCAAGTCAAGCAGAATGAGGAAGGCACTTTTATTTGTCAAACCAAGTACACCAGAAACTTGATAAAGAAATTTGGAATGCAAGATTGTTCAAGTGCATCCACTCCAATGGCCACTGCAACAAAACTGGATAAGGATACCGGTAAATCAGTAGATATTTCTGACTACAAAGGTATGATTGGCTCTCTACTCTATCTAACTGCTAGTAGACCTGATATCATGTATGCTACCTGTCTTTGTGCAAGATTTCAAGCAGATCCAAGAGAACCTCACTTAACAGCTGTAAAAAGAATCTTTAAGTATCTTAAAGGAACAGCTGCTCTAGGATTATGGTATCCTAGAGATCGGATTTTAAACTAATAGGTTACTCAGAAGCAGATTTTGCAGGTTGCAAAATTGACAGGAAAAGCACAAGTGGAAGCTGCCAATTTCTTGGAGGCAGATTGGTTTCTTGGTACAGCAAGAAACAAAAGTCAATTTCCACATCAACTGCAGAAGCAGAGTATATTGCTGCAGGAAGCTGTTGTGCACAGATTCTTTGGATAAAGAATCAGTTACTGGATTATGGGTTAACATATTTCAAAATCCCTATTTACTGTGATAATCAAAGTGCTATTGATGTGACAGGTAATCCAGTTCAACACTCAATGACAAAGCACATCAACATCAGGTACCACTTCATCAGGGAACATGTGGATGAAGGTACAATGGAATTGCATTTTGTTCCCACAGATCAACAGTTGGCAGATATCTTCACAAAACCATTATGTGAAGCTACTTTTACAAGATTGGTAAATGAACTTGGAATGGTTTCAGGTTCCTTCTCTAAATCTGCTTAGACTTGTTCTGTGTTATCAGACTTTATGCTCAGTATTTACAGAATTCATCTCATTGTGTATTCTGTGCTTAATTGATAAATGTCTTTAAGTACTGACTGTTGTCTGATATATGTTTCTAAACTCTGATAAGTGATATGTCTTTCTAGTACCTATTCAATCCTATGAGGATAACTGTGCGAGATACTGACCTAGTAGTCTTCAATAAACAAATGATTCCATGGAAGAAGTAATTATTTTAGTGGAAAACTTATGACACTAGCAAATTTTGATAATTGAGCTTAGTTAAGTTCACTTTGTATATCTTATTACTAAGTCACAAATTAGAATAATGCTACTCATCTGTTAAGTTCTGATACTAGTAAAACTGCTGAATGTACTAAGTGCTGATAGACCTCTCTTATCAAAAGCAAAAGCAAAAAGATCAAAGATTAAAATCAGGTACTCCTTTGATATCTAGAGTAAAAATGTGGAAGGGACGACCCAAGTGCATTGCTGGTATTAAGTAAATATGCATCAGAAAAGCAAAATATTTTCTTGGTGACTTTTCACACTCTATGATTACTGGAGAAATACTCTGAAAATAGCATAAATTCTGATAAACAGTCATGACTCACTTACACTGAGAAGCCACTGTAAAATAGAATTTCAAAAGATGCATAAAATTAGCACAAAATAGTTGAGGTGGACTCAAGCATAAACTCATTCTTCAGTCGGTTTCAGGACAATGACAGATCTTTAGCAAAAATTTTAGTTATGCCTTATTTCTAAGATGTACTGCTGTGAATCAGACCTTACTCTTTGTCTGTTTTTAGCTTAATGCACACACTAATCACTCCATCTGAATGATGAAAATTTCTGTGGTGGTCTATGTTATTTTAGATAAAACAGTCAATGTGTCATTATTGCACAAATTCTGAGGACAAGTTCTAAGTTACACGTTCTGATGATTAAGTACTGACGTTCATAACTCAGAACTTGTATGAGTATTTACTAAGATAGGCATTCCTTTTTCGAGTTAAGAAATTATGTTCTGATGACTGTTAAGTTCTGGTATAGGTCTAAGTTCTGATTTCTCAGTCTAATCCTTTACTTGGCTTATCTTTGAATAAAATTTGATAACAGTCTCAGTTTGTACTCGAATATGTTGAAGTGGAAGATTAATAGTTACTGTGATTAGGATTAATGGTATTTGTACTTGAACAGACCACTGTTTCTTGTGTTTTGTGCGGTCTAGACCATGCTTCCTCTTTCCAATGACTGTTATTCTTTTTCAAAGTCTAGGGAGACGAGGGAGACTGAGGTTCTGGAGGACTGGCGTTTTTAATGATGGTGGTAACCGTGGAACTCCCAATATTATTTTCCAAGTGGGTGATTCATCTTTTATAGTCACTCCGGGTACAGTACGCAGGGCTTTACATCTTCCCGAGGATTGTACTTTCTCAGTTCCAGAGGACTCAGCCCTTCGGGAGTTAATGGCTGAATTGGGATATGAAAAGAGTCTGACGAAACTTGGACAGTTGAAACGTGCTAATATCAGAAGAGAATGGAGTTTCTTCTTTGATTGCATCACCAAAGCTTTTGGGAACAAATGTTCAAATTTTGATGCTATCCCAATTCTGAGTCAGCACATAGGGTATGCTATTATCCATCAAACTCATTTTGACTTTGCAACTGGAATAATTGGTTTTATTGGGGATAGGATGACAGAGGATCGAGATGTTGTTTATTTTGCTAGATTCTGTCAACTTATTTATACGTATTGTACTGCTGAACCCCAGTTAGTCAGCACTCAAACCCCACCTTTTAAGGTTGCAAAAAGGTACTTTAACGACCTGATAAATGCTGACACAAAGAAATCAATGGTGAGACAATTACAAATTCCCCAGTCTGTGAAACAGATTCTGGTAAATGCTGATCCTAATACTTACAAATCTGTTTACTCAAATTATCAACCAACTCACCATAACCAAAATCCATCAACCTCAGTACCTACCTCTCATTCTACTCAACCTACCCTCAGAACTTATCTCAAATCCTATCTCTCCACTTCACAGACTGCTCAACCTTCTTCTTCAGCACCTACTGTGAAGCCTACATCCTCTAAGCCAAAGAGAACAAAGACTGTTCCTCAAACACCTCAAAAGAGGAGGAGATTTACTTTGAGAGATGAATCAGATTCTGAGGAACAGATTCTTCTTCAGAACCTGTTGTGGTTGAAGCTGAGAACGCAACTTCTCAGAAGGATTCTGCAATTGGGGGTTCTAGGCTTCTCAAGAGGCTTAGACGCATGATAGTTCCTGAAACTCCCAAGGAATCCAAATCAACAAGGAAGTACAAGAAACAGAGGGCACAAAGGCCAGCTTCTGATGATGAGGAGGAAGCAGCTAAGGAAGGGGATCAGGAATCTCTGTTCTCACAAGACAAGGAATTTGCTCCAGTCACTTCTTCTCCATCAACTCCATCTCAGGAAGCTGTATCTGACAAGGCTAACTCACCATCTGTATCTCTTGTTGATCCAGGCACAAGTGCTGAAATTGATATTCAGAACCTGGTTGTGCCTGAAATACTTTTCTTAGAAGCTCCAACAACAAATAATACTTCTACAACACCTGTTATTGATGCTGTTCAAACTCCAGAGTTATCAACAACACCTTCTCCGCATCAAGATGCTGATGATCAGATTTTAGGTGAGCATCAGGATATGGCTGTTGATCAGAACTTAGTATCAGATCAGCAATTAGAGGATGCTGAAGCCTCCATTGCTACTCACACTGTTGTCTTATCAGAAGATACTGATTCTTTAAGTTCTGATGCTGCAAATGTTGGAGATACTGGTGAAGCTGCTACAACTGTAGATGCTGATGAAGCAGGTCCTTCAGGACATACTCCTCCACCGACTCTTCCTAAGTCTGAACTGGTAAAGGAGTTTGTTATCAGGGATGCACCAGTACCTTGGAGTGAAACTCCTGCAGGTCAGGAGTGGACTAAGGAATGGAACTCAGTTACATGTGTTCCAAATGCTTTACATCTTGCTGAGCACTTGACTAAAGCTGATGAAATGTTAAATTCTGATGATTTTAAAACCCAGCTTAGAGTCACTGCATTGAGTACTAAACATCTACAAAGTCTTCATTCCAATACTCATGCAGAGCTACACAAGATTCAGGAGAACTTTATCAAACAGGAACAAGTTTGGAAAATTGATAAGAAAAAGTTCTTCCAACCTACCATTGACAGGGTTGCTTATATTGAGAAAACTCAAGAGAAGCAACAAGCTCAGATTGATCAAATTCTGACAAATCAAGCTTCTCAGCAATCGCAACTTACTGAAATCCAGACCTCAGTGGAACTAATTATCTCTCTTTTATTACCTGCTGATGCCAAAAAGGGGGAGAAGGTAATTAAGTCCAAATGCAAAACCAACAAGACACTGCAAGGAAAGGATGATGGAAAAGATGACCAAGGAACCTCTGGAATGGGTAGTGGTCATAGTCAAGGTAGAAGGTTAACATCAAGATAAGCTAGTCACAGAATAAGTTTTGATACTGGGAAAAGAATAAGTTCTGCTGCTGGTAAAAGGATAAGTTCTGATGAACTTCTAGATCTTGATGAGGAAATGTCAAGACAGTTATTTCTTCAAGAAAATCCAGGGATGGACTCGGAAAGTTTAAAGGAAGAAGAAGCCAGACTTAAATCAGAGAAAGTCACATCTAAATCTGAAGCTTCTGGTAAAAAGTTACTTCCAAAACCTAAAGGCATTGTGATCAAAGAAAGGATACATACCGAAGCAACTTTGGCTAGATCACAACCACAGATAGATCCAAGATCCAAGGGTAAAGAAAAGGTTGGTGAACCTATCAAGCCTTATGTACCTCCTGAGGAAGAAGAAATTACTGATGGAAAAGATGATCTTGCTCTGACTACAAGAAAAGTTCTTAAAACAACCTCTGACATGGCTCAAGTTGTTCAGAGTCAAGAAATTGTAAGTTCTGATATTCAGAAGAAGCAAGTAACCTCTGACAGTGCTCAAGTTAACTTGATATCAGAAAATAGAACTAAAACACTCCTACCAGGATTCACTAAAGCAAAACAGACTCAATCTTTGAAGACTACTGCAAGTGGTTTTGAAGCAAGAGTAGTTACTGGAAAGGAAGCTAGAGATAAAACTGGATTGGGAAGTGCTGATGAAAGAAGAGTACACAACACTACCAATGATCCAACTTCCTTGAGTGAACCAGGTATTGGAGCAACTCCTGAGAGATTGAATCAACTGGAATCTGTACAGATGGTTTACCATACCTACTTGAAAGAATACATCATGTTGTATTTCATGACAGATGGTAGGGTTTATCATATAAGACAAAATACCATTCCTTTGAAGTATTTTGAAGAATTGGAGCATGTACTTTTCTTACTTCAAGTGGATGACAGAATAATAGAGACTGCTGCAAACTACTTAAAAGAACAGATTCAGAGACAGAAAAGGCTTTATTCTGTTAAGTCTGACAGTATATATGTTCCAAAGTACAGAGATCACAATGGTGATATTGTTGATATGAAGCCTAATACTGCACAGATCAGAACGTATCTTGGTATTAAGGGACTTGAATTCAATCTTGAATCTGACAAAGCTTATGTCATAAGACTAGATCAGGAGTTAAGAAAAGCAAAGATTAATGATCTCAGAGCTGCAATCTTTCAAACTGGTGAAGATACTGCAGAGCTTAAAGGTGTTAAAAGGAGAATGATTGATGAACTAAGATATGCTGAGAAATGTTTGTTGAAGAACTATCTCAGAACAACTCCTGACATCAGAGAGATCAGAAAATGAAGAAGCCAAGTCGAAGATCTACAACTGCTTAAATTATGATATTTATACAGATTGAAGTTGTTATCAGAAGTTGAAGTTGGTAAAAACTTTAAGGACTGTAAGTTGTAGTTATCTAGTCTATTTCTCATGCATTTGTACTTAATGTTTTTGACATCATCAAATATCTGTTAAACTTGTATATTTTGTTAATTTACAAGTTGGGGGAGATTGTTAGATATATTTGATAATGTCATGGCTAATATGTTTTATGTTTAGCTTTCAGATCTTACGTGAACAGGATAAATCAGTACTTAACTGTTGATCAGTACTTATACTGGAAGTCAGGACTTAAGGATATCAGTACTTATATTATCAGGAGATAATCATCAGAAGATAGATATCAGAACTTAAGTGCTGAAGGACAATCAGATAAGGACAATAGCTGATTAAAGGAAAGAAGATCGAGATAAACATAAGAAGAGATATGTATGAAGAAGGAATTCCGTGAAGAATGGAATACTTGGAAGAAAAGATATCTGATTGATATATTTTAGGAAGCAGAATTATATTCCATATCAATTAGCGATTATCTTATAACTGTGTAGTATATAAACACAGGCATAGGGTTTACACTATAAGTGTTATCATTATCGAAGTTATTATTCTTTATAACCCTAGCAGCTCTCGTGATATTTGTTCATCACTGAGAGGTAACAGTTCCATACTGTAACAGAGTTTATTGTTTCAATAAAGTTTGTTTTCTGTTACTTAAGATCTTAAAGTTCGATTTGAGTGTACTATACACTATATTCACCCCCTCTACAGTGTGTGTGTGACCTAACATATTATGTTAACTCCTTAGAAGAATTCTATATGACATGTATGGACTCCGTATGGTTAGATATTAAGATTTCAGGGAAAGTGAATGACGACAGTAGGTCAGTGGTGGACCATAGTAATACAGCAATGATTCTGCGAGTAATGAGCTGATTACAACCGTGAGAGTTGTATTGGAATGGATGTTGAGATTGAGTACCACTAATCGGGTCCTGTTGTCATATATGTTATCTTTGATAGAAAAACTAGGTCGATTATTTACCTATTGAATATTTCTTCCTTCTTATCAATAGAGAGTCGTATTACTATACGAGGAAGGTTGCGATGTAAGCATAGAATTCTAATAACGATGATGTCTAGAATGAGATCGCAGATTCGATTTTCGATATCGAGGGAGTTTCAAAGGTGATTGTGTATAAGCTCGAGGAAGAGCATGGATTTCATCTGAACAAGGAGTGGCGTAAGTAGTCGAGTGGCGCCGGCCCAGCCTTATTTATTGGCCCAAATGGCCTGGAAGTTCCGCTAAGACGGTCCATTCCTTAGGAGTCCAGCGTTCGGTTGACAAGTAAATCCGACTGTTCTCCTCTACATGTAGAAAATGGTGGGGTTGCACTACTGCAACTGATCATCCTGAGTGGTTTTCCTGGCGCGGCAAACTCCCGTAATGAGTTCATCATCCAATTGGATATTTCTGCAACACTACCCAGAGCACTTCGATAGAAAGGCTACGGCTGGGCGATTGTTAAGTGTTGGCAGGGTCGAGTTTTCAAAATGATGTTTTCATCAAATGAAGTATCTCGTAACTTCATTTCATTTTGATGATATTTCAAAGATTAATTCTATACAAGTTTTGTCGTGTAGCTATATCTATGAGATGAACTAATTATAACTTGAATGGTGGTAGTTCAAGTAGTATTCAGAAAAGATATAAGTATATTGGAGTATCCTGTAACTTCATCTTTTCAACTTATATCTGGTTAATGATTATCTTATGCATGACAAAGATTTTCACAAAAACCTTGAGACAAGGTTAGATATATGAGATCACCTTGCAACGATATTTTTATACAGTTATAAACTGGAACTCTGTGTATATTATGCATGGCAGAGGATTTCAAAGATTATGAAAAGTATATATACTTATATACTGAATATTTTGTGACTTGGTCGCGTTAAGACATCAACTTGGTTCATTTCTTCTTGACCAAGACTTTCATGAGTACTATGAGAATGCTCATATATTGTTAATTATTATACATATTATTTCGGTGGGCTTGTTGCTCACCCTTGCTTTCTTCTTTCATCACACAACAACAGATAGACAAGATGAACAGGACCAAGCTCCCAATTTGCGAGCGGATAGGAAATGTTCCGCAGTTTCCTGTAGGCGTTGATGCCGCTGTAGCTGAGGTAGATATTACCAATAGGCGAGGCTTTCAACTTCTGAGGTACCGGACTTATATATCTATATGAATTGTAATAATGACAAAGAAATGTAAATTTATTCAGAAACCCTTTTAAGGTGTAACGGTTTATAATTGTGGAATAAAATGACTTGTGTTATTTTTGGTATTCATCTCTGAGACTATAACTTGTGGTGTGTGTGTGTATATTGTGGGGTCACAGTACGCAGTAGTTGGTTGTTTATTAAGGTTAAGTGTTATTAAGGGAAATGGAACTCGTGACAACCCAGATCCCCGACCCCGGATTTGGGGGTGTTACATATAATAACTTTGAAAACCCTTTAATAAATATAACCAAAAATATGATAATTATCTAGATATCATAAAATGATGATCTGCAAGTTTTAGTCAACTTTGGTCAAAGGTAGCTTGGTCAAACGCTCAGTCAAAGTTTCGGTCAACACCCCGAAAATTACACCCGAACAAAATTTCTCGAAAAATTAAGAAATTTTAACCATGCATAGAAAATACCATTTAAGTGAAAAATCTTAAGTTTCAAGATTTTCTTGAAAGTGGAAGTATTTTATTTGCATTTAAAATGATTAAATCAGGGTTCGGTTCCAAATAAAATATGAACGATTTTTTATCAAAGCATATAGACTTTGTTGGCTTAGTTTGGGCAATAATAAATACTTATAATATATTTCCTTAAATATAAAATATTTTGAGAGTGCTGGAAATATTTTTAAGTATTTAAAAGTATTTTATCCGATAAATAATATATTTGAGATACGAGAGAAATTTACTTTGAAAAATATGAGGAGGGGATAAAATGAGATATTAATATTCCTTTATCAAATATTAATTTATAAGAGTGTAAAAATATATCTTTGGATTTATAAATATTTATGGAGAGAAAGATATATATTTTATCCCTTTAAAAAAATCTGTTTTTGAAATCAATTTGGCACAAGCCTTCTAAAGAATATCCAAGTTCTGATATTCCTTTTTCAAACTTGTCGCCTTATTAATATTGCAAGAGAGCCTAAGAAAGATCACATTCCGATAATTTTTTTACGATCTCTTTGCTTTGGAGCATATTCCTTTAAAAGTATATATTTTGATTTTCAGCAAATTGGAATATATCTTATATTTATATTTAAAATATAAATATTTTTTGAAAAACATTTTTGAAATATTTTGCTAGATATGGCTTTTCACTTTTGATTATGTCAATTAAATTCATGCCTATTTGGAAAGGATATACATGTTTTAAATTTTATGTTAAATTTTGCAAATACCAAAATAAATAGTCGAAGATGTCCTTTCAATCTTCCCCTTTTTGGTATTTGCCAAATAAAACATAAAATTTAAAATTTTCTAAGTGTGTGCTTCCCCTAAATGTATGCATATATTTTTAAAAAATATTTTTCACATAAATATATTAAAGGAGGAAGTCTTGTTGTATATTCCATGAATTTAATTCGTGCAAAACTGAACAACTTATTAGATAAATAAATTTTTATGTAGAATTTATATCATTTTAGCAAGAATATTTTAAATTTTCAAATTGAGGGTCTAATTTCTTCTTCCCCTTTTATTTGGATAATATCAAAAAGAATAGTAAAAAGTGTATATAATTGCCTTCCCTTAATGTATTATCATTTTAGAAAAATGTAGAAACAAGATATTTTATTTTAAGATAACATTGTTGATTTCTTCTTCCCTTTTAAAAGAATATTTCTTTCCTTTTGTTATGATTTTATCATTTCAGAGATAAGAGATTCTTCATTTGAAGATGATGAAATGATAATTTGGTTGTTATCTTCATTTTAAGATAACACTATTTGCACTATCTTTCTTTCCCTTATTTTAAAATTCTGGTGTATCAATGTGATTCTGTTTGATCGAATTCTTACAAGTTCGTCAAATCATTTATGTTTTAACTACAAAGGAGAGTGTTTATTCATTTTCCTTATACGCATTTTGATTTATACCAGTACTTTTATTTAGAAAGAATTTTGTTCTTTCAATCTTATAACAAGATTGCCCGTTAAATCAATGTGATCTTGTTTGATCAAGTGCTGTTTTGATATGAATCGAGTTTCTGTTAAAAATAATCATATCTTTGTTTGTCTTATAAACACGTGGAATATCTTAACAAGTTTTCTAATTTTAGTCAAACTCAAGATTTTTATTCTGTATAATAGATTTCTTGATTTCCTTTTTGGTTAAAACCAAAACTTTGAATATACTGTAGTTGACACTTGAATAAGTGTGGTTAAGTCGAAAAAAACTTGTTTCTTGTTTAACTTATCTGATCATCAAGTTTGCTAATTGTTAGTCAAATTTGAGATCTTTTTCTTTTTGAAAAAAGTTCTGGATGTTCTCATTGTAACATCATCCTGGTTAGTAGTTAATAAGTTAGTAGGTTAGTGTACATCAAATGATATAATAGTTTTTACGCGACTGTTTAATTCATACAATAAAAATTTGATACCAATATATTTAACAATTTTGAATACTCGAATTATTCTATGTATTTTATACTAGCTGAGATCAAGACTTTTGATATGCTGAAGTTCCAAACGTGATGCTGAAAGTACCAAAACCTGCATATATATTTTCAATTATGCACAATGTATAGCTTATACAAACAGCAAACTTTAATGGAAAATGAGCTAATAAATCAAATTTCGGGGTTTATCAAAATTATGTGAAATCCTGAACTTAATTGTTTAACTTATATCAACTAGATACCAAAGTGCAATGTTGTAACTAATAACTTTGGTATTTGCTGCACTTAAAGATTTTTTAAGCCGATTTATTAAAACGAAGACAATGTAGAAAGAAGTATATTACTGCAAAGTAACAACACTTGATAAATACTTAACACTAAAATCACTTTCTTTGATAGGTACTTAGATACCACAGTTTTTATTTTTTAGAAAGTAATTTTAACTCTTCAGATAACTAACTTTAGTTATTATAGAACTGAACATATTATGATCCAATTTTAACATAAGATAGTAATCCTGAGAATATGCAAGTATAAGTTTATATGCTAATAACAGGTTAATACTCCAAGTTTGAGATTCAAGAACATAATAGAGTTCATATATATAACACAACTTGAACTAGATATCTGTTAAAATCAACCAACTGAATTACATATAGATTTAACAGCATATCAACAATAGTTTTTCAAATTTAAGAAGATTGTAATAACCAGACTGAATTACAACATACCAATCAACAGTTCTTAAAGAAAAAGAACTGGAATTAAGGAACATCATCAACCAACAACCAAACTGGAAACATAACTTAAAGCAACTTGACCAGCAAAAATGAAATGTAGATAGTGCTTGGCCATCAAGCAGCAAAAACAAGTAACATAGACACATAGAATAGAACTGGTGCATCCATGTAAGCATAGAGCAGATTACTCCTTCACATGAGATTTGTTAACATCAATAAAACCTAACTTTCCATAAGTTTTGCCCAAGTCAGGAAACACAGTAATATCACCTAAACCAACAAACTCATCTCCATTCTCACCAACACCAACAAACTCATCATCCTTCTTACCAACACCACTCACAGGCTCAATTGCTTCATCACTCACATGCCTTCTTGAGGTTGCTTCAGAATCCTCAAGTAAAGCCTCTTTCCTAAGAATCTTTTGTTTTAAGTAAATAATCCTATTGACCAACTTAAGATTAAGTTCTTTTAAACTGTTAATTTCAATTCTTAGCATTTTAATCTCATTGTTGGTTTTCTTAAGATTAACAATTTTAGGCATTTTAATCAAATTCACAGGTTGGGGCTTACACACACTCAAGGGGATCTTATCATGGTAAAAAGTTTCAACATTAAAGTATTCAATTTATTGAGCAAAGGTTTTGATTAGTTTAACTTGGTTTATTTCAAACAGAGAGGTTATAAGCAAGGCATATGGCATAAATTATTCATAAAACCGATTTGTCATGTTTAAAATTATGACATAAATCAAGTTAAACTCAACTTTATTAGTTACTAGTTGAAATATTACCTTAAAATCAACAAAATCAAAAACCCTATCTTGTTTTGGTTTAGGGAGAATGTTTGCCCTAAGAATGACAACTAGTTTTTGATAAGTGTGCGTGAATTGTTTGAAGTGAATACCCCAATTAGACTCATAAAGACCTAAAGGCACATCATCATCAAAGAAAAGGCCAACATACAACTCAAACTCCTTTTGGTTAAAAGCAATTTTTTCAAAGATGTTAATGCATGGTTTTTGCAAAGTATTGCTTCCTAACCTCATAGCTCTATGAATAGAGTTACTATCAACCTTCATATTGATCCCTTGCACATAAGACTCAACATAGTAGACACCATCTTTTCTTTAACAAACTTTTATGTTCACATAGAATTCACTTATGAGATGCACATGATAGTTCCTTCCTCTATAGAAAACAAAGTTATCCCATTTAGCAGCCATGATTATCTTAAAAATTTTACCCATTTGCTCAACTTGAATCATCATTCCAGCTTGAATGTTCTTCAATATTCTGTTGAGCTTACCAGAATAGGTCAGTTTGACCAATGTAGGTATGGGTGGTGTTAAGTGCATGTATGGCAGTGCTGGTGGTGCAAGGTTTAAAGGAGTGGCATTTATGACTTGATTTGAGTTAGGGTTCCTAACTCTCGGTGAGTTTTCATGTGTATAGTGATATTGAGGTGCTTGATGTGTGATGTTGTTGTGTTTTTGCTATTTATGGTGAGGATAGTGATGGTGGTTGTTTGGAAAAACCGATTCATGTGACTGATGAGGAGATTTAGACTGTGATCTCCCATCAATACTGTCAATGTGAGGGAGAATCATTGGAGTTCTCCTTGGATAAAAATGTGAATATCTTGGATCTATGCAAGATAGAGAGAGTGCATTTTGTGTTTGTGTATGCGTGTGTAACAATGCATGCATGGTAATGGCCTTTTAAAGAGTTCAAGAAACTCATGTTAAGGTAAAGTAAGTGGAAGAATATATTTATGAAAGTATAGGAATTATGATGCAAGACTGGTGTGAAACAGTGTTCATATTAAATGCAATTTATGCTTAGTTGTGCACAGATTTGATATATGCAATTTACTGAAGTAGGGAGTACATAATACTCACAACATGCAATATTAGACAACAGATATCTAATCACATAAAATTAGTTTTATTTTAAGTTATTTTGACTCCATCCAGGTGCATTCAATTCTAATTGACCTGTAGAGTCCTTTTAATTACTTGAGTAGTAGAATTATTGCAAGTGTGTATTCAGACTTTATGTATATACAGAGGTTGTGCAGAGAGTTCAAAAATAAAACTCACAGACTTGTGCAAATTCATTAATGAAGCATGCAAGAGAGAAACACCAGTGCATAAATATATTTCTTTTATAAGAAAAAGAGTGTTAAGGTGGAAAGATATTATAAAATGAGGCAGAGGTTCATTTAAGAAGGTGCAATCATCTTGTAAAATTGTGAATAAATACCCAAAACTCAATTGTTCATGATTGATTTGACTAGTTTTGGACCCTTTAGCTCATTTAATTTCCACTCACCTTTTCTTATGATCACAAACACCAGCAACCAAGTCAATTGTTAATACATCTAAACACATACAAAGATTGCTCACAAATTTAAATTGAAAGGATGATCTTAACAACTAATGTGGCCGTTTCACCAGTGATCTAGATACTGGGATTCTCTAAGGGATTCCCAGCTAGGTCTTAGTGTTAGGGCATTGTGTGTGCGTGTGATTTTAAACTATATATTAGATGCATTAATCAATGAATATCAAGTAAATAAAGATTATGATTATACTAATATCATACACTAAGAACCCCAAGTGTATATCACATTTCCAATCAGTAGTGCACACAATTATTTTTACTTAAAGTCAATTACCATTCCACAAAGTAACTGTATAACTGATCAACTACCATGTAATCACAAATCCACACTTGATCTATAAACTTTATCCAACCAGCCAATAATCTGATTTTAAAGTTCACACCACAAGTTAATTAATACATTATTATTACACAGTGTTAAGAAGCCACTAATCAAACACCAACCAACCATAATTGATTTTATAATAATATAAAAAATAATAACCTGATTCATATCTTGTCTTTATTAGAACCCATAAATGAACCCGAATGAGACTAGAGATTTAAATGTTTAACTGATGAACATGTGTCAAGCTAAATTCAAATTTTTGAATAGTTCACATACTTGTAACAAAGAAATTGAATTAATTCATCTTACTTAGTGAATCAAACAATTGATACACGCATGCACTCAAATTTCACACATCAAATAAGAAATAATTCTTATATCTCAATTGAGACAATTAACCAAGACTAGAAAAACTTACCTTAGCCCATGGCATGGAAGCATTCATGGGTTTTAACTGACTCAACTCATCTGAACCCGAGTTGAGTGACTTAGTGAGTTAACTCGATAACTCATCCGAGTTGACTCAACTGATTCGAGCCGATTTCTTCTCCAAACTCCATTTTTTTACTCGATCTATCACTATCTTGCTTTGTTTCTTTGATCAATTTGCACAAAACACTCAAATTAGGATTTGTGACTCAGTTGATTTAATTGAATCAAATTGTGGATATATATATATATATATGCATGTTGATTTCGATCTACTCCCGAGTTCAATTGCTTTTAACTAGAGTTGATTAATCGAAATATTTTTATTTACCCAAACTAATTTTATGAAACAATTTAATCGATCATTTGATTAAATCGTATGGAAATCATGTATAGTATTCGAGGTACAGAATAGAGTGAGATTCAATCGGAAGAAATATATGAACTCGTCGGAGAAATCAAGAACGGTGACGAAGGTTTCAGAGACAAAGAGGCGAGGATGAGAGTATTATGAACAGTAGAAACCATGATTACAATTGTATATATGTGATAGATTATGGACGACCAGGATTAGACTACTATAAAAATGGACAGTTTAGATTTTAGGGTTATAAGAAATGGGTTGGGTCATTTTTGTGTTAAATGGGCTGGATTGTAGTTGAAGCCTGAAGTTTATATTTATATGTGTTGGGCTTGTGAATATTTATATGTATGAATAAATCAAATTCTATAAAATTGATTTTGGATTGGGCCTTTTTAAGGCTAATTAGGTTGGGCAAAAAAAATAAAACTAAAAAATATATAATTTTTTGTAAATAAAATATTTTAATAATGTTTTGAAATATATATATATATATTATATATTTATATATATAAATGATTTTGATATAAGTTTTTATGTGTGCTCATATTTATTTTATTTTAAAATAAATTCTTTTCTGAACTATTGAGATAATTAACAGATAGTACAAAGTAGTTTATTTTTAAAATAAATCTATAAAAATTTACACAAAATATAATTAATATATTTTAAGAGCATATTATTTATTTGAATATTCCAACATTCCTAAATCCAAACGGAGTTTAGTGAACCTATCTGAATTTAATGGTTTTGTAAAGATGTCAGCGATGTTATACTCAGTTTCAATATGAGTCATTTTTAGATCTCCTTTGTTTACATGATCATGTAAAAAATGATGTCTCACATCTATGTGTTTGGATCTGGAGTGCAGCACAGAATTTTTACTTAAATCAATGGCACTTGTATTATCACATAATATGGAGATTACATCAAACTTAGTATTATAGTCATCCAATTTTTGTTTCATCCACAGTATTTGTGCACAACATTTGGCAGAAGATATATACTCAGCTTCAGTGGTGGATATAGATACGGAATTTTGTTCTTTGAAAACCATGAAACTAAACATCCACCTAGGCACTGACACATACCACTTGTACTTTTTCTGTCGACTAAATGTCCAGCATAGTCTGAATCAGAATAACAAGTTAAGTCAAATGGTACTCCTTTAGGATACCAAAGACCAATATTAATGGTTCCTTTAAGATACCTCAGTATTCTTTTTACTGCGGATAAATGAGATTCTTTTGGTGCTACTTGAAATCTAGCACATTTACAAACACTATATTGAATATCGGGTCGACTTGCGGTAATATATAATAAGCTACCAATCATGCTTCGATATTTCTTAGTGTCAACGGGAATTCCTTTAGGATACTCCATTAGTTTGTCAGATGTTGACATAGGTGTGGCAATTGGTTTGCAATTTTACATTTCAAATTTCTTTAGCATTTCATTACAATATTTTGATTGTGAAATATGAATGCCCTCATCAGATTGTCTTATCTGCAATCCCAAAAAGAAATTTAATTCACCCATCATACTCATCTCAAATTCTTTGCTCATATAGTTAGAGAATTCTTTACACAGTACATCATTGGTTGAACCAAATATGATGTCATCTACGTATATTTATACAAGCAAGATATCATTTGTTTCTTGTCTTGTGAATAAGGTTTTATCGGCAGTTTCCATTTTAAAGTTATTTTCTAACAGAAATTTTGCTCAACCTTTCATACCAGGCTCTTGGGGCTTATTTCAATCCGTATAGAGCTTTGTATAATTTATATACATATTATGGATGTGTTTCATCTTCAAAGCCGGGTGGTTGTTTAACATATACTTCTTCTTTTAGTATCCCGTTTAAGAATGCAGATTTTACATCCATTTGATATACTTTAAAATCCGTATGACATGCAAAAGCTAATAGCATTCGGATTGATTCAATTTGTGCTACCGGTGTATATGTTTCATCAAAGTCTATACCTTCCATTTGAGTATAGCCTTGTGCAACAAGTCTAGCTTTATTTTGAACAACAGTTCCATTCTCACCTAACTTATTTCTAAATACCCATTTAGTTCTAATTATGGAAGTATCTTTGGGTTTTGGAACAAGTTCCCAAACTTTGCTACGAGAGAATTGGGTTAATTCTTCTTGTATTGCAGAGATCCAATCTTCATCTAACAAAGCGTCTTTAGTGGTCTTAGGTTCTATTTGTGATAGAAAACTAAGGTGATTCATAACGTTTTGAACTTGTGACCGCGTTTGAACTCCTTTACTTAAGTCTCCTAGAACATTGTCCAAAGGATGACTTCTAATGTTTGGAACATCTTTATATAGTTCAATATCTGTTTCTAACAATTCTAGTTGATTTCTTGGAGATGGTGAGCCAAAATCCACATTTTCAAATTGTCGAATAATATTCTCAATATTGTCTTCTATGACATCTTCTTTGTCTACAAGATCTTTATATTTAGGTGATGGTTGTGTTTCATCGAAAGCTATGTTCATTAATTCTTCCACCACTAGAGAATTTAAATTAAATACTCTATAAGCTTTGTTATTTGTTGAATATCCAAGGAATATACCTTCATTTGATTTTGGATCAAATTTTGTAAGGTAATCTTTGGAGTTTAAGATATAGCATTTACTTCCAAATACTCTAAAGTAATTAACTTTAGGAGTTTTACCAAAATAAAGCTCATATGAAGTCTTTTGTATTATAGGTCTTAATAAGACTTTATTTAGTATATGGCATGCAGTTGACATTGCTTCGGCCCAAAAGTATTTAGGACGACAATATTCATTTATCATTGTATTTGCCATTTATTGTAATGTTCTGTTCTTTCTTTCAACTACTCCATTAGATTGAGGAGTATAAGGAGCATAAAAGTTATGAGTGATACCATTAGTTTCACAAAAACTTGTAAAGTTTGAATTTTCAAATTCTTTACCATGAGCAGTTCTTATGTAGACTACGATATTATTTTGTTGGTTTTGAATTCTTTTGCATAGAGAAGAAAAAGATTCAAAAGTATCACTTTTGGTTTTGAGGAATTCTGTCCACGTAAACCGTGAATAGTCATCAACAACTACCAAAGTATATGAACATCATCCGAGACTTTGTACTAGGACTGGACCGATAAGATCCATGTGTAAAAGCTCAAGAGGTCATGAGGTAGATACCATAAATTTTGCTTTGTGAGAGGCTCGAATATGTTTTCCAATTTCACAAGCTTCACATATGTGATCCTTTTTATAATTTAATTTTGGTATTCCCCGTACATGTTCTTTAGTTGATATATTTTTAATCAACTTCATGTTTGTGTGTCCTAATCTTCGATGCCACAACCAAGGGTCATCTATAGTAGTGATTCGGCATATTTTAACATGCTTACTCATGTCACATGTATAGACATTTTTGTCTCGAGGACACATAAGGACTAATTTTCCATCTTTTTTAAGAATAAAACAATGAATAGGATAAAAAATTACCTTATTTCCATCATCGCAAAGTTGACTTATCGAGAGAAGGTTGTACTTTAGTCCTGTGACTAGTTGTATATCGGATATCTTGAAGTGCTCGTTCCCGATGTCACCGATGCCAATAATGATACCTTTACTGCTATCTCCGAACGTGTCACTTCAAGCAGTGACCTTTTTAATGTTATTCAAGAGTGACTTATTACCGGTCATATGTCTCAAACATCTACTATCAAGGTACCATAAGTCTTGCTTAGCAGTAAGGCATACCTACAAAATAGATCAATTAAATACATAGGTACCCTTTTATCTTGAGGGTCCTGGGGTTAGTACATCATAAGTAACATTTGAATTTGCATGGAAAAATCTAGGCATTGGATAAGCATTGTTATTCACATAGAGATTTCTAGATGCATCATTCCTTATATTATAAAGTGTTCCTCGTGGATATGTGGTATTTAATTTTGATCTTCTTGTACTAGCATAATTTTTAGAGTTTCCATGTTGATATATCATGCTTCTATCATTTGGATAATAAACATTATTTCTAGGAAAGATGCCATGATATTTTTTTTATTATCTTCAAACCTAATAGGTGGTTGAAAGAATTGAGACCTAGTTTGCCTTTGATTGTTATTAGCTACCTTAGGATGGAATACATTCTTTTCAACATTTTTGGATGACTTATATCCTTTTTGAACCCATATATGCTTTCCTTTAAATTCACCAATTATAAATTTACAATATGAAATGGTATGTCCGTGTCTATTGCAAAAAGAACATGTAAATGAAGGTGATTTATGAGAATCATTTTTAGTTTGTTTATGGTGTTGAACAACTTTCTTTTGTTAAGCATTCTTATCATATCCTAGACCTTTATGGTTAAAGAATTTTTAGAATGTACCATTTTATTTAATATCTCATTGCCTTTTGTAAATCTTTGAATAACAATTTCAAGATGTTCTTTATCTTTATTTAAGGCACCAGTCTTGTTGTTAAGAATTATTTCTTAATCTTTAACTTGAGATATGAGCTTGAAATTTTCTTGTTTTAACTGTTGAGCTTCTAGTTCTAAATCTTTTTCTTTAAGCTCATTGGTTTGTAGTAGCTCATTTTCTTTTTCAAGATTGTTTATTTAAGATTTAGTTATTGAACATTCTTGAGTAAATGACTCATTTTGTAATTTTAAGTTAAACAACTCAATGTGAAGTTTACTAATATTTTCATTCATTTGTAACTTCTCAGTTTCCATTTCTTTAGATTGGAAGATCAAAGACATATTTTCCACTTCTAGTTTGAGAATATTTTCCTTGTGAGTATTAATCTCAATTTTTAGTAAGTGGGTTTGATTATTTAGAGATGCAATTTCATCTTCATATTGGACTTTTGAGTCCATCATCCGAGTAAACTCTTTACTTTGATTATAATGTATTTTCTCGAGTTTCATTTTCTCAGACCATAATAGATGATGTCTTTTGTCAAGATCTTTATACTTGTTGTTAATGTTTACCACAAGTTTAAGTAAATCATGTTTATTCATATCTACAAGATTCAAATTAGATACATGTAATCGAATGAAGTTTGAAGAAAGGGTCACCTCTTGATTTGAAGTGGAGGTTTCCTTTGGAGTACATGCATCCACGATAGCCATTAAACATAGATTCACAATTTCTTCACCATCTTCCGGAGCTTCTTCATCTTCACTTAAATCCCACCCCTTCTCAGCCACGAGAGATCGTCCTTTTATAAGTTTAGGACATTCTTGTTTAAAGTGACCGGGTTGTTTACATTCGTAACACGCCTCTTGTATTTCCTCCGTATTTTGTTCTTTTTATTTGGGAGGAGTGTAAGTAGAAGTGTTATTATTATAGACATTAGTATTTTGCATACCTTTGCCTTTATTATAGCTCGTTGATGAAAAATTAATCTTATAGTTAGGAGTGTAATTTTGAGAGTAATTTGACCTTCCATTAGCTTTAAAAACTCTTTGTTGATTATTTGATTTAAGGAATCCTTTTCCGTATCTTTGAGCTTTGCTTTGAAGCACACGATGTAGTTGTCTCGTAAGTAAAGCAATTTCACTTTCATCGAAATTTTGGATTTCTTCATTTAATTCATCGTCGTTTTCTTCTTCATCTATAAGTATAGATTTTAAAGCCATGTTTTTCTTTTTGTCTTCAACTTTTGGAATGACTTTTTCTTGTAGATTATGTTCTTCGTGAACGAAGATTTCCAAATAGATTATCTATTTTGTAATCATTGAGATTGTGCATCTCTTTGATTGTGGTTACTTTAACCTTCCAAGTTGGAGGCAATGATTTAAGAACTCGTCGGTTCTTTTCATTTTGTGTATAACTCTTTCCGAGTTGAGATAGTTCATCGACAATAAGAGTGAATCTAGTTTCCATGTCGATGATATTTTCTCCTGCTTGGAGTTTAAAGTTCTCGTATTCTTGGATCAAAGTATCCATCCGAGAATCTTTTATATCAGTGGTTCCTTCGTAGGTAACCACTAATTTATCCCATATTTCTTGTGTTGACTTGTAAGTATTTACTCTTTTATATTCTTTTTCAACAAGTGCACTTGTGAGTACCATTTCTGCCTTAGCAGCTATATTCATTCTTTCTTCCTCTGTTGTGTTATATTCACTAACCTTCTTTTCGATGATGAAGTCATCAACCATTTTGGTATGAATAACAACTCCATCTTCTATGGTCATCCAAACTCTGACTCCTTGAGATCTAGCATAAATGCGAAACCTCATTTTCCATGTTGCAAAGTTGGTGCCGTCAAATAGAGGAGGGAGAGAGGTAGATAGACCTTCACCACAACCAATGGTATTTAGATACGCCATTTCAGATCACTTTTTATCCTGTAAATTTGCAAATCACTTAATAAACACGTTAAAAAGTACTGATCTGATACCAATTATTAGGTCACGTAAAAGGGCTATTTTAAGCTAGAAGGGGGTTGAATAGCTTAATTACCAATTTAAAAATTATTATGGCATTTTAAAAATATTTATCCCTTTTTAAATATTTTACCGATGCAGATTATATAGGCGGAAATAAAAGACAAGGAAGAAAATACCATACGGGAGATTTATCCAGGTTCGCGAGGGCACAACCTCTAATAAATTCGCTCACCCCTACGTCCAGTCCCCGAGCTCCTCTCCAGGACCCGAGTTTTACCCTTAAAATAACCTTGCTCCTTACGTAGGCGGAGAAGCCTCTACAACCCCATAAATATCTATCTTGGTGCGTAACTCCGGGTTACCACCTTAAAAAAAATGTGCAAACCTACACAAGCTATCTTCGACAATAACACCCTGTTATTGTTTCAAAGTTGATGTAGACCTTTTGGTGTGGTCTTTGTCCTTCTAAGCTTTTACCGATCTTGGATCTCAGTTGTTGGTCTTGGGTCTTTCCTCTTCCTCACGGTAAAAAGACTACTAACTCCCCGTTTGTACGTCTAGGACTTGGGTCTTAGAACGAGAATCACCTCACTATACTTCACCTCACTACAAAACAAAGAAGACAATATCTACGAAACAATACCATTATAGATAAAAAGATTTTGTACTAGTAAGATACTTAACTAGACCGGATGACGTACAAATATTCTTAAATTAATATTAATGTATACTTTTCTTTAGTTTAAATG
The DNA here is from genome assembly GCF_009905375.1 of Apium graveolens. NCBI lineage: Eukaryota > Viridiplantae > Streptophyta > Magnoliopsida > Apiales > Apiaceae > Apium > Apium graveolens. Next base: position 176,088,446 of record NC_133648.1, on the reverse strand, counting down.
AATGTTAAAGCATACTTTTTATTACTTCATTTTGAATAATATATCTTATTTCCGAAGTAATAAATATATCAAGTCCTTGGTGAAGCGTTATCGCTTTCAGGTCTTTGATAAAACAATTTATCGTTTAATATAGTCGTGTATAGACTTTTATAAATCGAGAATGTTACACTTATTCTTTAACTATTTGGACTTATAAAATATTTCACAATATATCACAAAATATAAGAGCAAAGTTTAAATTATATTAGCACAATTTATATGTGTATATATATAATACAATATAAGTTTTAAATTTTTCTCACGAAATACTGAAGATGCTAGTAAGGGAAGTCGCTTAATTCTTATACGATTATATATATACTTATATTTACTTAAATGCTTTAAGATCTTCTCACGAAACACTAGAGGTGCTGGTAAGGTAATTCACTTAAATCTAATAACTAAATATAATAAATATATATATATATAGATATATATAATATAAGCCTTAAGTTTTTCCCACGGAACACTAAAGGTGCTAGTAAGGGAAGTCGGTTAAGTCTTATTAAAAAATTATAACAAATATATCAATATATGGCCAAAATAAGTGCGTTTAAGTTTAAAGAATAAAATGCTAGCTTTGTAATTTAATTCCCACGAAACACTAAAGGTGCTAGTTAGGAATATAAACCAAGCATTATATGAAATTATCACTTCGTCCTAGAAGTGTATAATTTATAGAAAACAATCTTTGTACGAATTTGTTTTTCTTTAAGTTATTCTATATAAGAGCTTTTAGAGATGAAGAGAAGGTGGTACTAAGCTTCTTATATGAATATAAAGTGTGTTCGGTTAAGACTCAGACAAAAGCTAAGAGGTTTATCACTTTTAAAAGATAAACGGAAAAGTTCCCTGGAAAAATTTGCCGGAAGTTCGGCCGGATTTTGGTTTGTTGGTCGAACTTAGGTAGCCCTTAGGGAGGCAAGAAAGTGGTATGGATGAGATTTTCTTGGGACGATAGAGCTTGGTTGGTGGGACTAAGCTTGAAGATCAAAAACCTTGAATATAAGATATATATTTGTAAGAGAGAAGGTTTTTGAGATGAAGTATTTGGGTTTGGATTTTAGAGAGTGTGTAGAGAGAATACTTCTTGAAAATTCTCAAAAATTAATTAGCTCTTGTCTTGTGTAAAAAATGGTGGGGGTGGGTGTTTATTTATAGAAGAAGTTAGGTGAAGGGAGTGGTTGAGATTGAGTTAAAATGAATGATGGATGAAGAGAGAGGTGTAGATTGATGAGGTGGAGGTTTAGTTGTGTTTGTTTGCAACTTTCATATAGGACAAACAAGTTTATGGAGCAAAAATCCCAGCAACTATTAATTATATAATAATGGATTCTAGCTTTTTCAATTAATCATTAATTACTTAATTAATTAAGTAATTATCACCATTAAATATAATGACTTTGAAAACCCTTTAATATATACAATAAATAAATATAATGACTTTGAAAACCCTTTAATAAATACAATAAAAAATATGATAATTATCTAAATATCATAAAATGATGATCTGCAAGTTTTGGTCAACTTTGGTCAAAGGTAGCTTGATCAAACGCTCGGTCAAAGTCTTGGTCAACACCCCGAAAATCACACCCGAACAAAATTTCTCGAAAAATTACAAAATTTTAACCATACATAGAAAATACCATTTAAGTGACAAGTATTAAGTTTCAAAATTTTCTAGCAAGTGGAAGTATTTTATTTGAATTTAAAACGATTAAATCAGGGTTCGGTTCCAAATAAAATATGAACGATCTTTTATGAAAGCAGATAGACTTTGTTGGCTTAGTTTGGTCTATAATAAATACTTAGAATATATTTCCTTAAATATATATATTTTTATAGTGTTGGAAATATTTTTAAGTATTTAAAAGTATTTTCTCCGATAAATAATATATTTGAGATACGAGAGAAAATTACTTTGAAAAATATGCAGAGGGGGATAAAATGAGATATTAATATTCCTTTATCAAATATTAATTTCTAAGAGTGTAAAAATATATCTTTGAATTTATACATATTTATGGAGTGAAAATATATATTTTATCCCTTTAAATATCAGTTTTTGAAATAAATTTGGCACGGGCCTTCTAAAAAATATCCAAGTTATGATATTCCTTTTTCAAACTTGTTGCCTTATTAATATTGCATGAGAGCCTAAGAAAGATCACATTCCAATAATTCTTTTACGATCTCACTTTGGATTATATTCCTTTAAAAGTATATATTTTGATATTCAGCAAATTGGAATATCTTTTGTATTTATATTTAAAATATAAATACATTTTGAAAAACATTTTTGAAATATTTTGCTAGATATGGCTTTTTACTTTTGATTATGTCAATTAAATTCATGCATATTTGGAGAGGGTATACGTGTTTTAAATTTTATGTTAAATTATGCAAATACCAAAATAAATAATTAAATGAAGATGTCCTTTCATGTTCTACTTATGATGATCGTATTTGATACGATTCTGAATCAGAAATAGCAGATTTGATGAAATCTGTGTCTAGTGTCCGATTTTCGTCTATAAGGCATTTTACGTCTTTTAGTTTTAGGAATATGTTGTAGGCTTGATGACATTTCACCAAAACACCTTAGTAGATTTAATTAAGTGTGTTTGTAACTTTCAATGGATGATCTTACTTTGTCATCGGCTGAAAGAGTAGCTTATGTTTAAATAAGTTTTTGTAGCACATTCCTGTATATTGTAATGTCTTAGAGAATTAGAAGTTGTAGGATATTATAAGTCATGTTGACTAAAAGAATGATATACAAAATAGGTTGGATAATTGTAAATATTAGATGCCTTGTAATTTTGCATAAATGAAATTGTGTCAACTGCTATAAAAATACTTTCAACGGATGATTCAACAAGGCTTTGATGAATGACTCAAGATACTCACAACAGATGATCCAATAGAGACTCAACGGATAATCTACAAAGTCTCGATGGATAAAAAAATTTAAATAATAGTTGATAGTAACTTGACAGCGACATGAGTTGATTATATACAAAAGGAATGTGGTAGCCTATTTGCATGTTTATGAGAACAACGAAGCATTTCCATTTCCATGCTTACTTGAAGAAATACAAAGATGCTAGATAGAAAGATGAAGAAACATGTGATTAGGACTTAGACTTTTTGTTTTATATGCTTGTCTCTTTCATATGTAACTTGGTGATATATAAACCAAGAGTAACAAGTAGATTAATTATCGATTGAACTGATAAATAGAAAAAGCTACATATGTTAGGAATTTCTCTGTTCTTTCTTTGTAACTTTACTTGTAAGAAGTTGTGTGCATTCTTGCATCACAGAGTTCTCAATCAATATATATCTCTGGTGGAAAAGATCAATCCACCAGAAAGTTTTTAAATCCTTTTGTTTAATTACTTTGTGTCTTGAATACATATATATTTCATTTCCGCATACTTGCATATTCAAACACAGATATATTTTGGTAAAGAGTTTTCTTATTTTCTAAAAGAAACCAGGAATTACATTCAACCCCCTTTTGTAATTGTATTGTTAGATTGTTTGGGAATAACAATTGGTATTAGAGCAAGCTTTTGACACACTAAGAGTTTAAAGATCAAAACAACTAACAACATGAGTAGGAAAAATGTTGAAGTGAATATCACTTTTCTGGATAAAGACAACTATCACCATTGGAAGGTGAAAATACACCTGCATCTTCTCTCTCAAGATGAAAGGTATGTTGATTGCACTGAGAAAGACCCTCATGTTCCTCGAAGAGCTGCTATTGATGTTGAAGGAGCTGTAGGCAATGAGCAAAGCATTCCAAAGCCACAATCAGAATGGAAAGATGTAGATATTGAGCAAGTGCACAAAGATAAAAAGGCTATAAAAATTATATTCAATGGTCATGATGGAGATATGTTTGACAATGTCATTAACTGTAAATCTGCTAAGGACATTTGGGATACAATTCAAATCATATGTGATGGAACTGAACAAGTGAGGGAAAACAAGATACAACTTCTAATCCAGCAATATGAGCACTTTCATTGTGAAGAAAGTGAATCTTTAAATGACATTTTTAGTAGGTTTCAAAAACTACTAAATGTACTAAAGATGCTTGGAAGAATCTACCAGAAAAAAGATTCAAACTTGAAATTCCTTATATCTCTACCAAAAGACTGGAAGCCTATGACTGTCTTTCTTAGAAACTCTCAAGATTATAAGGAGTTTACTTTGGAGAGACTGTATGGCATTCTAAAAACTTATGAGCTTGAGTTGGAACAAGATGAGCATATAGAGAAAGGAAGGAATAATGGAAGATCTATCGCATTGGTAGCTGAACAAGAGAGAGTGAAAGAGATGAAGGTTGAAGCTGTGGAATCTGCACCAAACTCAAGGGTTTGTGAAGGAAAAGGAAAAGGGCTAATGGCTGAGCATGAAGATCATCTTAGTCAGGATAAAATGGCGGACATTGATGAACATCTAGCTTTCCTATCAAGAAGATTTTCCAATCTCAAATTCAAAAAGAATTTTGGAGCAACCAAGCCAAATAGAAACATGGTGGATAAATCTAAATTCAAGTGTTTCAAATATGGCTTGGATGGCCATTTTGCAAATGAATGCAGAAAGCCTGATTCTGAGAAAAGAAAGTTTGAGACAATGGATTTCAAAAAGAAATATTTTGATTGGCTCAAATAAAAGGAAAGGGCTTTCCTTACTCAAAAAAATGACCGGGCAGTTGATGGGGTAGATGAAGATGAAGAAACAATCTATGCCAATCAAGCTCTAATGGCCAAATCAGATGAAGCAGAGGTCAGTTCTTCAAGCAATCAGGTAATCACTACTAATCTAGCACATCTTTCTAAAGATGAGTGTAATGATTCTAAAAATAATATGTCAATATAATTATATCACTTGCGTGTTACACTTAAATCACTCACTAAAAAAAACACAAAAATTAAAGATAATAATATGTTTTTAAATGAGAGGAATAGTGTGTTAGAAACTCAATTTGTTGAGTTTGAGAAACTGAAGACATAGTGTAAGATTGTAAAAGATGAATTGACTGAATCTTTGAAGAAAGAGGAAATTTTGAGAAAGCAGCTTGAACGAGAGCAAGAGGTAAACAAGGCTTGGAAGTCATCAAGAAATCTACATGCCCAAATTGCTAAAATTCAAGGAATAAAATCATTATGTAGAGAAGCATGGAAAAAGAGCAAGGAGAAACCGGATCTTGAGTTGGTAGAAGGATTATCAACAGACGTGGAATCAACGAATGGTGAAGTTTATCCGTCGAAAGATGAAATGAATTATCCGTTGAAAAACAAGGATGCTCATCCATTGACAGAACAAAATCCAATTAGCAAAGCCAAGCTAGCTAAACTCAATGAGAAATATGGATCAGTTTCCAAGAACTTTATTATAGGAGAATCAAGTCAAGTCAAGGAGAACTGAAGAGTGAATATGGGGCATCTATCAATGAAGCAACTGAATGATAGATTAGAGCCATTGAGGTTAAGGCAGACTCCAAAAGGAAAAATAACATGAATGGGAAAGTAGGAATAAACAAACATAACAACTACACATGTCATAAATATGCACATAGAAAAATCAGTGTTAAGTGTGGTAGTGTTCATCATTTATCTGTTAATTGCAAATCTGCTATGCCTGCACACATGTTTGCACCTCCCTCATTTCCCAACATGCCCATAATGCCTATGAATATTACGCATGAACAAAATCTGAATGCACAATTTGCTAATATGCCATTTGCACAAAATCCTTACTATGTTGCATTCAATATGCCTCAAATGCCATTAGCATGCCATACTGGAATAATATATATGCACATAATATGCCATTTCATGTTAACCAACCTGTGCATGATAATTATGCAATTATGAATGGTTTTCAAATCCCTACTCTAATGACCAAGGTTGAATCTCAATCACCTAAGTCAAGTGAGGAAAAGCCCAAGAAACCTAAAAAGAAGGCTAACAAGGAAGGACCCAAGGAAACTTGGGTACCAAAATCAACTTGACTTGATTTTGATGTGTGCAAGGAATTGTAAAGAGTCTGTGGTATCTAGATAGTGGATGCTCAAGGCACATGACTGGAGACTCTACCCTTCTCACTAAGTTTAAGGAGAGAGCTGGCCCAAATATTACTTTTGAAGATGACAACAAAGAGTGTACTATAGGATATGGCTTGATTTCTAAGGAGAATGTTATCTTTGAAGAAGTTGCTCTAGAGCATGGACTCAAACATAACCTTCTGAGTGTCAGCAAGCTATGTGACAAGGACAACTCTGTAACCTTCAATTCTAAAGCCTGTGTTGTTACAAACAAGAAGGACAACAAAGTGAGAATAAGAAACGTGTATCTAGCTGACTTCAACTCATCTAATGCAGATTATATTACTTATCTTTTCAGCAAAGCAAGTCAAGATGAAAGTTGTCTATGGCACAAGAAGCTGTATCATTTGAACTTTAAGACTATTAATGAATTATTCAGGAAATACCTAGTAAGAGATATTCCTCAAGTTGAGTTCTCAAAAGATGGATTATGTGATGCCTGTAAAAAGGGAAAACAAATCAAGGCATCATTCAAAAGGAAGCTTGAATCTACAATCGAAGAATCACTACAACTATTGCATATGGACTTATTTGGACCAGTCAATGTGTTGTCAATATCAAAGAAATAATACTGCCTAGTGATTGTGGATGATTTCTCAAAGTTCACTTGGACATAATTCCTCAAGTCTAAAGATGAAGCTAGTGAAATCATTATAAATCATATAAGAAAAGTGAATAATCATCCTGATCTCAAAGTTAGAAGAATCAAGAGTGATAATGGAACTGAGTTTAAGAATTCTACAATGAGGTTATTTTGTGAAGAAAATGGGATCATGCATGAGTTTTCAGCAGCAAGGACTCCACAACAAAATGGAGTGGTGGAAAGAAAGAATAGATCTCTTATTGAAGCTGCAAGGACAATGCTAGAAGAATCAAAGTTACCAACTTATTTTTGGGCAGAAGCTCTAAATACTGCATGCTACACTCAGAATATTTCTTTGGTCAATCAAGCAAAATACATGAATCTTTATCAATTGTTCAAGAACAGGAAACCAACACTTAACTTTCTTCATGTCTTTGGATGCAAATGCTACATTCTAAGGAATCAAACAGAGCAACATAAAAAGTTTGATGTCAAAGCTGATGAAGGTATATTTGTTGGATATGCTGTGGGAAAAACATATAGGGTCTACAATCTTAGAAAAACATTGTTATGAAATCTGTACATATTGTGTTTGATGATAAGAAGATTGAAGGACTGTAAAATGAAGGTTTCCATGAAAGCCTCAAATTTGACAATATTGAGATGAATTGTGATAAAAGTGATCAAGAAATAATTTCTAAGGAAAATACAGAAAATTCAGTAACAAATGAAGCACAAGGTGCGTCATTCATTGACAGACAAACTGAGTCATCCGTCGAAAGGCAAAATTCAACATCCGTTGAGCCATCAATAAGAGTTAAAAGTCATTTTAGATCACACACAGTATGGACCCCAACCTCAAGTCAAAGATCCATAAACTCGGGGGGAATTTCTTCTAATCAAAACTCAGTCACACATCAAGACAACTTTGAGGCCTCTTCATCTAGAGCTAATCTACCACAATAAAGAAAATGAACTAGAGATCACCCATTTGAACTAATTATTGGTGATGCATCTTCAAGAGTGCAAACAAGGAAAGCAACTCAAGATGAATGTCTATATAGAAGCTTCCTTTCACAGAAAGAGCCAAAGAAGGTAGAAAAAGCTTTGTTGGATCCTGATTGGGTTTTAGTTTTTAAAGGAGCTAAACCAATTTTAAAGGAATGGAGTATGGAAGCTGGTACCCAAACCAAAAGGCAAGAATCCTATTGACACCAAATGGGTATTCAGAAACAAGATGGATGAGAATGGCATAATCATAAGGAACAAAGCCAGATTGGTTGCTAAAGGCTATTGTCAATAGGAAGGGATAGATTTTGATTGCTCCTGTTACAAAAATTGAAGTGATCAGATTTTTTCTAGCCTATGCAGCCCATTCCAATTTCAAAGTCTATCAAATGGATGTAAAGAGTGACTTTCTAAATGGAGATTTGGAGGAGGAAGTCTATGTCAATCAGCCTCCTGATTTTGAAGATCCCAATTTTCTAGAATCTGTCTACTATCTTTTGAAAGCACTCTATGGTTTGAAGCAAGCATCTAGAGCCTGATATGACACTCTGTCAAAATTTCTTTAGAAAATCATTTCACAAGAGGTATTGTCTACAAAACTCTTTTCTTTAGAAATGTTAATGGCTCCAGTATACTTGTTCAAATTTATGTAGATGATGTTATATATGGCTCTCCAGATGAAAAACTTTGTAAAAAGTTTTCCAAACTAATGCAAAGTAATTATGAAATGAGTATGATGGGAAAACTAACTTACTTTTTGGTCTCCAAGTTAAGCAAGTTAGTGATGGAATATTCATTAGTCAAACCAAATACATTCATGATCTTTTAAAAAAATTTAACTTAATAAATTGTACATCTTCAAAAACTCCCATGGCCACTGCCACTAAACTTGAAATAAACACAACTGAAAAGTCTGTAGATATTTCAAATCATAGAGGCATGGTAGGTTCACTTTTATATTTAATATCCAGTAGGCTAGATATAATGTTTTCTACTTATCTTTGTGCTAGATTTCAAGATGATCCTAGAGAATCTCATTTAGTAGCCATTAAGAAAATTTTCAGATATCTCAAAGGAACACCAAAATTTGGTATTTGGTATACTAGAGATTCTGGTTTTAATCTAATTGGTTATTCAGATGCAGATTATGCAGGTTTTAGAATAGATAGAAAAAGTACAAAATGAACATGTCAGTTTCTAAGAAACAAGCTGGTGTCCTGGTTTAGTTAGAAACAAAACTCAGTTTCCACTTCCACATCTGAGGCTGAATACATTGCTGCTGGCAGCTGTTGTGCACATATTCTATGGATGAAAAATCAGCTATTGGATTATGGTCTATATTTGGACAAGATTCCAATTTTCTATGACAACACAAGTGCCATTGCCATTACTGACAACACAAAGCACAATGACATCAAGTACCACTTCATTCGAGAACATGTCATCAATGGTATTGTAGAACTTCATTTTGTTCCAAGTGAGCAACAACTTGCAGACATCTTTACCAAGCCACTTGATGAGTCAACTTTCACTAGGTTGGTAAGTGAGTTAGGTATGCTTAATTATTCCTAAGTTATTTTGATGTCTAAGCAATTTGTAATGCAGCCATAAATAAATTTGACTTTTCCTAAAAAGATGAAATTTTGGCAAAGTCAAATTTATATCACGACGGGTGTTCATTATCCTTTGAAAATGAATATTCTTTGAAAATCAAATATTTTTCTGGGTACTTTATATCTCAACGGATAATTGTTTAATTTATATCTGTTGAATTACTTCAATCATGGTCGTTAATTCTATACCTTATCTATCGAATTTACTTACAGTATGTATGTATATGATCACTGTATTAATTGTGATGAAATATAAGCTTGCTTCTGTTTGCCTGAAAATAACACTAATGTTCCACACACAGATACAGATGTGAGTGCTTATGTCCATGGGCTGTTCTCTCAATCCTGCAAAACTAAACTAGGTGAGATTAGGAGAATGGGCCTTAGAAACGAATGCAGCTGTCTCTGTGATGCTTTTATAAAAGCCTTTTCCGTTAAATTAGAAACTTTGATGCAATTACTTACTCAATAATTAACATGCTCTATATGCTTTTTAATGACAAGTACTTAATTTTAGTAACTCTGTCATGATAGAATTAGGGTATAAATTATGAGATATCAAGAAAAGGTCAAAGAACATAGACTATGTTAGGTTTCTTATGATGATAGCAAACCATATTTTTAAGGACCTCTTGATTGAGAACCCAACAAATAATCTTGATTGTTGGGTCCAGGAAAAGAGGGTACTTGCTGATTTGAATAGGAACAATCGTCATAGTGAAGTGCCTCTCAAGGATCTGCCAATTATGGAGGCACCTCAGGTAAGTGAGGTAACCGTTTCTGTCACAACTCATTTCCAACCTCCAGTTTTTTTGCATTTAACTGTGGCTATGGCATTTGTGAATGTGACCAAACAGATGCCTACCCAAGCCATAAAACCTAAAATTTCAAAATCCAAATCAAAGAAACCACACTCTAGTTTCAAAAAAACTAGTTTTAAAAACTACCACAATATATGAGGGGAGTTTGAAGGGTAGTGAGAAAGGTGAGGGACATGGTGAACATAAAAGAATCTCTAAGGATAAGGTGAGAGAGTTTAGTGAATCCCAACGTAGCCACACCACAGTCTCCCAACAAGTTGTGGTAATTAATAAGGAAAGTAGCACATTGCTAGTTGCATCCTCCCAAAAGAATGTAACTATTTAAAATAGCCCATCTCCAGGAGTACAGAACAAAAGGAGGTGGGACACTACGAGCCAAACTCAAACCTACATTAGAAAGAAGAAATTAAAACCTTTGGGGGAGTCACAGGATGCACACACAGTTCCAACTGTAGTCAAAGACTCAAGTAATGCACCATCTCAAATTCAGGTTGATATGGATCCAATAAATATGGGGTCACAGCCAAATTCTCTCACAATTGAAATACCTCACACACACAATTCTCCCACAAACTCACTGGATATGGATATGATAAAAACATCATTTCCTGATTCTCCATCTTTGAAACTTATGGAGGAGCCAAAATCTAAAGCAAGTGAGCATCATCTTATTGATGATTTGTTGGCTCACTTGCCCTTTCTTTCTGAACCTATTGATAAGTATGTACACACAAATCTCAAATCAATCACCACAGACTCAACTGTAGTTTAAACTCCTAATTCTTTCATTTTGCCTCTTCGACGGATATTTCTCATCCGTTGATCAATGATTATCCATCGACGGATATGCCTAACAGCAGTCATCCGTTGATACTCACAACTGCTTTTTTGACGGATGTCTCTCATCCTTTGGAAGTCTCTACACAGCTTGAAATTTCTAAACTTGTGACTAGTGTAGATAACTTAGTAGTTCTTCAATCACCCTAAGGATTGAGGGAAGGGAGTGACTTGAGTGAGAGGCTGAGTTGCTCTCAGGCAAAAGGAGAGGAAAAGAGCGAAATTTATCATGCTATTTCTTCCAGCATGGAAAAAGTGAGTGAGATGAGTCCCACCTCAGATGGTGAAGATGATGGTGTGAGGGTGGGTAGCCAAGGGGAGCCCTTGATGTAAAAATAGAGAGAAAATGAGAGAAAGGCGGGTATAGAAGAATGGGAAGATCCCACTTCTAGTGAGTTAATGGATGTCAATGATGCAAATAAAGTAAAGCTATTTCAACAAGAATATCAAACTGTTATAGATTCTGTCTCTTTTGATGCTGAGGCACTCACCCTGTTCCAGAGTATCAGATTCTAGATGAACATGGCAATGAGGATGCTGAGAAGACTCTAAACTTGGTGCACACTATAGCTTCTATGCTAAGGGCAAAGGATGCAATCAATTCCCTTCCACCTATAGTTGGTGATGATTTTGATTATCCTTCTGGTGATTCAATTGAGGATGACTCTCTTGGAGAGGATGTTGAAGAGGTAGGCAGGAACATAAGGGGAGTTGGAAACACTCCGGTCTGGATATTAACAAAAGACTGCAACTATCATCATTTCAAATCTACCCTGTTCAAGCTCATCCATGACACTCAATCTGCCATTCAAGCCACCAACAATGCTAGCACTAAAAGTCTTCTGCAGTCCCATCTTAAGTCTCTTCAATTGCATAAATTCAAGATCTCAAACAAAATCAAGATGTGGATGAACTCAAGAATTCTATTGAGACAGTTAGGGGGATCTCAATAAGATAGTGGATTCTAAACTTCCCGAGTCAACCATGACAGATATACACCAGAAGCTCAGGATGGAATCTGACTTGAATAGAAAGGTTGATGATCAATTGCTCAAATCCTTATTAATTAACAAACTCAAACTCTTCTACTACAACAACTGGTGGCAGCTCAAACTTTAACCCATGCTCTACTTGATGCTAACAAAAAGGGGAAGAATCTAAGTGTACAAGTCAGTAAGGTAATTGTTCCAGACATTACCTTCTTAAAGCCACCAGTGTTAGATAATATTGATCTAATCACCATAGCAGCAACTGAACTCAAGCTGAAAGAGCAAATAAAGAAAATTGATGAAAGAATTGAGAAGAAATTTGGTCCAATTGCCAATCAAGATAAATCTGTGAAGCACTCCACTCAATTGAGACCAATTCCAATAGATGAAATAAAATTGGGAAACATGGAAAGAGGTCAAAACTCATCTAAAAGACATTAACAGGACACTGTGAATTTGAAGCCTAAGAAACACCCATCAAAACACTCAAGAAAAAATCCAATGGACCTAGTCTATTCAACTCTTAAACCTGATGAAAAGAAGCTGCTTGGTCACTCTATTACAAATCACAAAGATCCAAGAGACTCAATTTTAAAGAAAAGGGTAGCAAAGATCTACAGGCATGGAAAACTGATTTGTGTGATGTTTGAATATCCTCAATTTGGAGAAGCCAAAAGAGAAGATAGATTGAGGCTCAAATCTCAGAAAAAGCAGGCTGACTTAGAAGTAAAGAAACAAGCTAAAAAGCATGCTACCAAGTCAGAAACTGAGAAGCCTACTACCATAATGAACTTGAGAAGAATGAGGAACCAAAGCAGAAATCTGTGAAAAGAGTAAAGGAGAGAGCCAAAAGGAAGCTGACATTTGAAGAAGAAAAGGAAGAACCAAAGCCAACTCAATCTACTACCATAAATCGACAAACTATGCCCACAATAGAGCAAGTTGAAATCAAGTTCCATCATGGTGTGAACTTTCATGGTGAACCAATCATTCCCAAGGATGAACCAATAGACTGGGAAGGCTTACCTATACCTGAGCTGAACATCCCAATTCAAACCACTTCAAAAAGAAGAGAGAATACAATAAGAAAGCAAGTCAAGTCTGTCCCATTCTAATCCAAAGCCTTATCCAAACCCAAGCCAAAAGTCAACAAAGGAGATCAACTATTTATCTGTGACATAAAAGAATTCTTAGACATCAACCTTTACCTAGATAAGCTAGATGAAGTGAGAGCAATTGATGCCCACAACAGACTTCCAGAAATATTGGTGTTCAGGTACATGGGAGGAAAGGAAATTACATGGCCTCTTCATAGGATTCTCAATGAAGGCTACACTGTCTTATTAAAAGTATTCTTTGCAATCAAGAATATTTTTTGATTCACCAAGATGGCCAAAACATAGATAACAAAATTTAACAAATACAAAGAAGCTGGAGAGACCCAAGTGCACTACCAAGAATCTTAACTATTCCTTACACTGGAAGTAGAGTGCACTTGAGGCCATATTGGTTGATGGAGTTAAAGGATGAAAATAATACTAGAAGATTCTTTAGACTTGAAGACCAGCTAAAAATATCAAGCAATGAGACTCTCGAGGAAATGCAGGATCTATCTAATGAAGATGAATCTGAGTTCAACAGACAACTCCAACACCAGATAGAAGAGAATAATGAGAAGGTGGGAAAGAAGACTAGACACTCAACAAAAAAGAATTAATTTTCTCAGTCTAGAGGAGCACCTTGAACAAGGCTTGTGAGATTTCTGTGAACTTTCTTCTATCAATTTTCAATAAAATTTGTAGCACTTATCATTTTTATCTACTATTGAATGATCATTTTGTATAAGGTATTTTGTTATCATCAAGTCCTCCTAAATTTATGCCTACAATTCTAGTAGACATAAATTGGGGGAGATTGTTAGAAATATGTTGTAGTCTTGATGATATTTCACCAAAACACCTTATGATTTAATTAAGTGGGTTTGTAACTTTTAACGGATAATCTTACTTTATCATCCGTTGAAAGAGTAGCTTATGTTTAATTAAGTTTTTATAGCACATTCCTGTATTTTGTAATGTCTTGGAGAATTAGAAGTTCTAGGATATTATAAGTCATGTTGACTACTAGAATGATATACAAAATAATTTGGCTAATTATAAATATTAGATGCTTTGTAATTTTGCATAAATGAAATTGTGTCAACTGCTATGGAAATACTTTCAACGGATGATTCTATAAGGCTTCGAAGGATGACTCAAGATACTCTCAACGGATGATCTAATAGAGACTCAAAGGATAATCTACAAAGTCTCAACGGATAACAAATTAAAATAATAGTTGATAGTGACTTGACAGTCACATGGGTTGATTGTATACAAAAGGAATGTGACAGCCTATTTGCAGATTTATGAGAACAAAGAAGCATTTCCATTTCCATGCTTACTTGAAGAAATACAAAGATGTTGGATAGAGAGATGAAGAAACATGTGATTAAGACATAGACATTTTTTTTATATGTATATATTTTTCATATGTAACTTGGTGATATATAAACAAGAGTAACAAGTAGATTAATTATCGATTGAACTGAGAAATAGAAAAAGCTACATCTTTTAGGAATTTCTCTATTCTTTCTTTGTAACCTTACTTGTAAGAAGCTGTATGCATTCTTGCATCACAGAGTTCTCAATCAATATATATCTCTGGTAGAAAAGATCAATCCATCAGAAAGTTTTTAAATCCTCGTGTTTAATTACTTCGTGTCTTGAACACATATATATTTCATTTCCACACACTTGCATATTCAAACACAGATATATTTTGGTAAAGAATTTTCTTATTTTCCAAAAGAAACTAAAATTACATTTAACCCCCCTTCTATAATTCTATTGTTAGATTGTTTGAGAATAACATTTAGGCCATGTAATCCGCGGGTCGAGTTTTTTGTTTTTTGTTATATTATGTTTTTTCAATTAGATCATGATGGCTATGATGTTAAGGTCAAATTATGTAATTTAACATGTTCTTAAGTGTTAATTGAGCATGGTGGATGGTTATGGCTTATGGACTTTAGGTTAATGGTTTTGGTTTTTCAAATACGGCTTGCATGTCATTTGATCGTGTAATTATTAAATCTCAAATGTAACACAAGTTCTTCTTGTAAGATAATTAGATTAGTTTTTATATTTTATTAATGTAATATACATAAAGACATGAAGACTTAAAGATTAAAGAAAGGTATTCCAATGGAGGCAATCCAAGGAAATAATATAATGAGCAAACTCAAGAAAAGAAGACATGTAATAATTAGCTTATATTTATTTACCATCTTAGATTGACCTAGATCTTCGTCATTAGATTGATGAAGATCACATAGGATGAAGCCATAACCGATTACGTTTACTTGATCGCACTTTACATATATATGCTCATATGATAAATGTATGTGTAGAGTAGTTTAATGATGCATGCTTGATTAGATTGAGGATCTATATATTAGATACGACACCCATGCCATGCTTGCTAAACAAGATAAAATATGTAACAATTCAAGATTTTAAAATGAACAAATGATTATGAGATTCTCATGTTTATGAAACATGGAATAAAATACTAATCTTCTTTATTTCCGACATGGAGCGATTTTGCCAAAAGTTGGTTCATTGAACTTGTAAGATTGTGGGTTTTAAGCGAGACCGTTGTGACTCCCTCACTACCTGGAAATCAAACCATTGACGTATTGATTTGAAATATTTTATTTAAGGAAAAATTGAGAATCTCTTTATGATGGGATCATGATCGTTTTAAAATTAAGAAAACCCTAAAATAAATTTCAAGTTGATCAAATGTTTTCAATGAGTCCAATGCGTTAACCCCTAGATCGATAAGGAGTGGGTACTCCCATCTATTGTGGAAGATGTGTATATATTGATAATTTTTAACTATTGGGTTTGACTTAACTAAGTTACCATAAAAGGATTATGAACTAGAGGTATACAGTTTGTTGAGATTTTTAGATAAATATGAACAAATGTTGTTCCATAGCTATCTAAGAGTTATATAGTTGATATAATTGACAAATGTTGTCTACCTAAATAATCATATTTTAGGAGAAAAGCCAAAGCTGACCTAACGCATGGGGAAATATGGATATTGGCTCACTAGAAAGGATTTAGAAGATATTCTTTCCGAATTAATAGTTAGGTATATTGATTTGATAAAAAATAGTGGGAGATATATATTATGAATATATA
Organism: Apium graveolens; assembly: GCF_009905375.1. Classification (NCBI taxonomy): domain Eukaryota; kingdom Viridiplantae; phylum Streptophyta; class Magnoliopsida; order Apiales; family Apiaceae; genus Apium; species Apium graveolens. The sequence continues at coordinate 176,072,179 of NC_133648.1, read as the reverse complement.
TATATATATATGAATAATCACTTAAACATAATGTAATGATCATCTTTAGACTAATTCATTTTATGTACTTTAATATTGTAGATATTAAATGATAAATAACTTTTATATGTAATAGTCCTTGAGAAGGACAAGCTGACATGAAATAATTTTCTCGAGTGACATGGGAACTTGAGGATTCTCCTCAAGTTCAAGGATGTCAAGTTGAGAATGAAACATGTGCTAAAAAAAATACTTACCAGAAGTAAATTAATTTTGTAAGTGATGTTTCATATCTTATGCTTGCAATTATCTGTGCTGAGCTTTAGAAGCAACTAGAGCATATTGATGCTTATGATCTGATTGAGCACCTTCAAAGGATGTTTGAAGGATAGGCTCGTTAAGAAAGATTTGACAATATTAAGGCACTAAAAATTTGCATAAATAGGAGAATGAGATCCGGTTGGACCAAATGTTCTAAAGACGATAGGTTTACGTATTGTGACATCCTCAACTCCGAGGTCTAGAGTTGATGTCATAAATAATAACAAAACAGAAAATATATAACCACTAGACTGAAATTAAATATACAATTATAACAACCATGACCCCCTGACCAAGATCTTTCCAAGTTTAAGTATGACAAGGTTACACAAATATTACATTAAAGAATACTTAGAATAACTCCAATACAAACTATGTCTATTATACAGACTAACAGACCTAGCAATTGGTCTAACTAATACTATCTCAAAAGATCCAAATAAGGGAGGAGCTGGCACTCGGACCTGACTACGGCCAACAGTGGTTTTTCTAGCGAAAACACGGTCTCTAGGCATCTGAAATAGTTTAATATAAAAGTTTGCAAGGGTGAGATATTAATCGCTCAACATACCAATATATGAATAAACAAAATATATAGATTTTCTTTTAAACAGTTATAAGAATAAAATATTTGAAATCATTAAGAACTGGAAAACCACCATATATTAGCATGCTCTTTAAAAACGTAACACAATACATAGATTAATGAATTCCAGAGTTCAATTTTAGCATGCTATTTTTCATCTGAATAAACTGACTGTAAACATTTCAGAAATTTGAATTAATCAGATACATTGGACGTTTAAACAGGTGAAGATAGATGATCAGTCTATCAATCATTGGACAGCTCTAATGACCATCCAGAATTATGTGTTCCGAAACTTAAAGACTAGCTAGGTCTTTGATAATGCTGGACTAATGAGTTAAAACAATGTGCACAACCGACTTAGCCTCTTATGCCACCAATGTTGGGTCGTTACTGAATAACAGATCTCTTATCCAACTCCAATAGAATATCTGATTCATTTTATCCGGTTCACAAATTTTGATTTGATTATACCTATCCCTTCAAAAAATTTACGATATAGGTGAACAGAATTTCATTCCAAATCCGACTTTTATCAAAAAAAATTAGTAATGACAGTTTACTAAATATTATCTGAATGTAACGCACAATTTAGAGATAGGTATTGCTACAAGTTATCTCCCCTAAAACATTATTAGAAGTAAATCAGGAATTTTTGAAGAAAGGGGATACACAACTTAAAACGTATTGTTCAAGTATGAATGGTAATCAACAGTTCATTCATATATAAAATACAAAACCATAAAAGATATGGTCAGAGGTACCTGCCTTACTGCAGTAGGGTACAAAGACATGAGTTTAATCCTAACTTGAATTTGAGAAACAGAACCTTTGACTGGGACCTACAGAATCGAAATATCCTAGATTAGATATTCGATTATGCTAGACATATCATCGCTATTAAATTATACCCAATAAAATAGAAGCGAGGTTATAACACATAATTACATATCATATTTTATATATAGAATTCACGTAAAAGAGGATTTTTAATATTACAACACGATACCAGATACACATAAAATTTAGTTATATAAAATAGGTTTTTCAAAATTCTTTTTGAAAAATATTTCACCAAATGAATTTAATATTGATAGCTGTTTTGAAATTAATTTCATAAAATGTAATAACCCCAATTTTCGGAAATATTTGAAACCCTGATGAATAGTAACTTTCGCTGATGATGGTGAATAAGGAAAATTATCAAACCACACTATATAGGAGTACTGTTATGGAAATTCTGAGATCGTATTAGTATTCCATAAAGTAAATGAGTGTATGTAAAGGTCGTCAGAATTCGGATTCGAACACTTTGATTTTTCCCGAAAATCAACCAGATATCGAAAGAATTAAGTATAAGGTAGCATGATTAAAATGATTTAAATTCAAGGATTATAAGAGAGGATAATTAAAGGAGTATAAAATATTAAGAAAGGTTTATGGAAGCCCAAGTAACAAGATCCCGAATATGATCCCTCAAACGATTCACGAGAACGAGAGTTAAGCGAACCGTAAAACAAATAAGCGACCAAGAGACAAGCTTGTTCAAGAAGTTAAGGGACTATGACATCATCAGATCATAAGATAATGACAAATGGCTAGCTAGTGATGTGAGCAAGATGATATATGCAAAGGAGAAAGATATTTGTTCAAGATTGATTCTCATCCACATGTTTTTAACACTTAAATTACCTATGTTAATTTGCAACCAAGCAATTCATTTCATTTTCCAAGACAAACAAGAAGCATTTTCATTTCTTCATTTCTTCATTTCTTCCCTTGCTCACGGCCAAAACCAGAGCAGCAACTTCAAACTGCCATATTACTGCCATATCTCTTTCAATACTCACTCAAATATTATGTTCTATAGCTCTTTGGAAATATATTGAGATGGCCTACAACTCTTGTTCATAAGTCTCGTCTCAATAAGCATGTTAAGACTCATTTTTAAAGTTCTTTCAATCGGACTTTTAGAAACTTCAAAACCTAACTTTATGTTTTCTTGATTGTTTGTGAGATCCAAGCTTGTATAAGGATTAATCAAGGATTTAAGGATTCCTAGCAACTTTCCCCTCACAAATAAAGGTATAAAACTTTTGGATCTTTAAGTACTAAATTTTTTTGCTTGAATTTTGGGATGGTTTGGACGGATGAGTAGTTGTTTGAGTGATTAAATTTGAATTGAACTTTGATTGTTAAGTAGAATAGTGGATTATGGAGATGGTATAATATTGAATTGGATTGAGGATCTTCAGCTTGTTTTGGCTAAGATCAGTAGCCTATGTTTGAATCTTGAAGTTGTGGATTCATTTTAGTTGGAAGGGATTAATTTGGAGTGGTAAAAATATTGGAAATCGCTAAGTTCTAGCCATCATAATGCCCGATTTTCCTTAACTGTTTTTGTGCTTAACTTTAGGACCTGTGAACTCACTGTAAGATTCTGAACTTTGCCATGAGATAGTTCATGTTACGATCTTCGTTTTGATATGTCGTTCACCTAAATCCGAGCTACGAGTGATGAGAAAAGACCATTTTAAGTAACGGCGTTTCGTGAGCGAACCCTGAAACCTCGAGTAACTTTGAGACCATAATTGAGACCCTTAAATGATTAATCGAAACACGAAACAATTATGTAAGGTGGATTAGGCCGTTGTTAAAGTACTCGTGAAAGGGTCGCCTTAAAATGTTTAATAATTAATTTTATAAAAATGGTGGAGCTGAGGGTACTCGAGCGACTTATGTAAATCGTTAAGCGCAAAAGTGAACGTTAGGGTCTAAATGGATAAAGTCTAGTTTCTTAAGCGACCGTGGTTTAATTCCGGCTTATGTTGTTGTTCATAGGTTACTGGACCCATTCTAAGCTTACGTCTACCCCGGAACACTCAGGCAATTTTTCTACCGGTATAACTGTTGTTGTGATGTATATATGTATATGCATTATCTTGTGATAAGTGCATGATTTTTATTAGTAAATCTTGCGATATATTGGAGCATGTTTATATGATATATATGCATGCCTGTTTCATAATCTTGATATCTTGTTATCGATTCAATTATTTATAAACTGCATAATACCTATATTACATATATTTGAGATGTCATGTCTAATATGTTTCAAGTTTAGTTTTCAGATCTTAACAAATAGGAAATATCAGTACTTACTGGAATCAGTACTTATTGGAAGTCAGAACTTAAGGATATCAGGACTTAGATTATCAGAAGATGGATATCAGAACTTAAGTACTGGAGGACTAGCAGTTAAGGAATGAAGCTGATTTACAGGAAAGAAGATCGAGACTAATACAAAAAGAAGATATGCATGGAAAGAGTTAGAGGACTTAAAGAATTGTATAAGATATCCGATTGATATATTTTAGGAGACAGAGTTATATTCCATATCAATTAGAAGTTATCTTGTAACTGTGTACTATATAAATACATACATAGGTTTACACTACATGTGTTATCATTATCGAGAAGATTATACATTATAACCTAGCAGCTCTCGTGATATTTGTTCATCATTGAGAGAGAACAGTTCAATTGTAACAGAGTTTATTATATCGAATATATCTGTTTACTGTTACTTGTGTTCGAAATCGATTTAATTGTATTCTATACTGTATTCAACCCCCTTCTACAGTGTTGTGTGACCTAACAAGTGGTATCAGAGCCTATCTGTTAACACACATACAGTAAAGATCCAAAATAATCATGTCTGAAGAAGCAGAAAATCCAACCAAGCCCTCCAAAACTGAAGAAACTCAAAAGACTCAAATCCACAATCGATATGAGACTATAAGGGTTCCCATACTAAGACCTTCTGAGTACCCCATATGGAAAGTGAAGATGGCTATGTTTCTGGAAGCTACAGATCTAGAATACCTTGACAGAATTAATGAAGGACCGCATAAGCCAACCAAGCTCTCTGTTGTAATTGCAGATCAGCCAGCAAAGACCATACCAAAGGAGAAAAGTGAGTACACAGCTGAAGATATCTCATCTATTGCCAAGGATGCAAAGGTAAGGCATTTGTTGCATAGTACCATTGATAATGTCATGTCAAACAGGGTAATTCACTGCAAGACTACAAAGGAGATATGGGATGCTTTGGAGACAAGATGCCAGGGAATTGATGCAACCAAGAAGAACAGGAGGACTATACTCACTCAAGAGTATGAGCATTTTGACTCAAAAAGTGATGAGTCATTAACTGACTTATATGAGAGGTTTGTCAAACTCTTGAATGATCTGTCACTGGTGGACAAGGAATATGATCTTGAAGATTCAAATCTAAAATTCCTTTTAGCTCATCTTGAAAGATGGGATTTGAAGGTTGCTATTATAAGAGAAAACTATGCTCTTGATGAAATTTATGGTATGCTCAAGATTTATGAACTTGAGATGGATCAAAGAAGCAAGAGACAAGGGAGAAAGTGAAGGACAGTTGCTCTTAAGGCTGAGGAGGAATTCCCCAAAGTGGCTGTCTCAAAGAAAGGCAAAGGAAAAGCTCTCATCACAAAGTCTGATTCAGAATCATCAAGTTCTGATGATGATGATTCATAAACTCAAAGTTTACCTGAAGTAGATGCTGATGAAGAGATGATGAAATTGTGTGCTCTTATGGTGAAGGGTATCACAAAGATAGCCTACAGGAAATTCAGAAGGGGAAAGAAGTTTTTCAAGAAAGGTGGAAGTACTGATAAGAAGGGTTTCAGAAAAATCTGAAGGCAGAGGAGGAAAGTCTGACATAGGAGATTACTCAAATGTCAAATGCTACAATTGTGGTGAGAAAGGCCACATATCTCCTGACTGCAAGAAAGGAAAAAGTGACAAAGGCAAAGCACTTGTCACAAAGAAGAAAAGCTGGATAGACACTTCAGATTCTGAAGATGAGGTGAACTATGCCTTGATGGCAAATGCTGATGGCAGCCCTGAAACTGCTGAATTAAAGGTACCTCAAACAACTTATGCCTTTCATACTGATGATATTATCGAGTTGAGATTATATCTTAAAACCATGTTTATTAGCTACAGAGATCAAACTTTAACATGTGAAAGATTAACCTCTGAAAATCTTGCTTTTAAGAAAATGAATGATTATTTAGAAAAAGAGTTAGTTATGTTCCATCAAACTCAGAAAGAAAGAGATGATGTTTTTTATGTTAGAGATGAATTGCTGAAATTGTATAAATCTCTAAAAACTGAGTTAGAAAAAGAAAAAGAGATTATCAGGACTTGGACTAACTCTGGCAGAACAACTCATAATTTATTAAGTGGTGGAAACTGGAAAGAGGGCTTAGGTTATGGAGATGATAAAAGTGAAAAAGGAACTGAACAAATCGATCCAATTGTTGTTAAACAAACTGTTAAGCCAAAGGTAAATCCTGTTAAGTTTGTAGCTAAAACTGTAAAGTCTGATTCTAAAAAGATGAAAGAATCTGTGACAGAAGTTAAGGAGAAGTCAACTTCTGACAAATTAGAATAGGATAAACCAGCTGAAGTCAACATAGGCTTAATGACAAAGAAGCAGCTTAAGCATAAGCTGAAAGAAATAAGGAATGTCAACAAGGTTAAGGCAGCTAGGAAAAATAGGAATAGAAAGAAAGGTGTGAATAAAAACAATAACTATATGCATGTTCCTAATGCTCCTAGAAAGAAATGTTATAACTAAGGAAACTCTAACCATCTTACTTCTTTTTGCAGGAAGAATAAGAATATAAACTCTTTACCTCCTAAGTCAGGAGTTAAGAGTCAGTTTGTTAGGTTTAAGCCACAAAATCCTTGTTTTCATTGTGGTAGTTTATAGAATTCCATTTATACTTGTAAGGAATATCATAGTTTATACTATGATTATTATCAAATAAAACCTTCTTTGAAGAAAGTTGCTTTAATTCCTTCTAGTGTAAAGTCTGATGCAAAGTCTGATATAAGTTCTGATAAACAGCATGTTAGCACAAACTCTAATATTAAATCCGCTGCAAATGATAACAAACTTAAAAAGGCCAAAGGATCCAAGCAAGTCTGGGTCCTTAAAACTAACCATTAGTGGTCTTTGTGATTGTAGGGCAACAGGAGAAACATTCGAGTACTGGATAGTGGATGTTCAGGACATATGACTGGAAATAAAGCCCTTTTCAGACTTTGTGGAGAAAGCTGGCCCAGAAGTTTCTTATGGAGATGGCAACATGGGAAAAACTCTGGGATAAGGCAATATTAATCTTGGGAATGTCATCATTGAGACAGTAGCTCTTGTCTCAAGATTTAAACACAATCTGCTGACTTTGAGTCAAATCTGTGACAGAGGTTATCATGTGGATTTCTTTGAAGAACACTGTGAAGTTGTAAGCAATTATACAGGCAAAGTGGTTCTGAAAGGTTACAGGCATGGTAACATTTATGAAGCCAGACTTTCAATAAGTACTAATGGTTCTGCAATCTGTCTGTTGAGTAAAACATCAATTGAAGAAAGCTAGAATTGGCACAAAAGACTCTCTCATTTAAACTTCAACAACATAAATGAGCTTGTAAAGAAAGATCTTGTGAGAGGATTTCCAAAATCAGTATTTGCTCCTGATGACCTTTATGATTCATGTCAAAAGGCAAAACAAAGAAAATCTTCTTTCAAGAGCAAAACTGAGTCATCAATTCTTGAGCCTTATCACCTACAGCATGTTGATCTATTTGGGTGTACTTCTTGCACAAGAAGAATAAAACTGCATTTACTCTAACTGATCATGTCAGACAGCTGGATAAGTTGGTCAAAGATTCTGTTAAAATTATAAGAAGTGATAATGGCACTGAGTTCAAGAATTTGATCATGGAAGAGTTCTGCAAAGAGCATGGAATCAAACATAAATTTTCTGCACCTGGAACTCCACAGCAAAATGGAGTTGTAGAAAGAAAGAACATGACTCTCATTGAAGCTGCACGAACTATGCTTGATGAAGCAAAGCTGCCAACCTACTTTTGGGCTGAAGCTGTGCAGACTGCTTGTTTTACACAGAATGCAACACTCATAAACAAGCATGGAAAAACACCATATGAGATGGTGAAGAAAAAGAAGCCAAATCTGAAATACTTTCATGTATTTGGTTGCAAGTGTTTTGTTCTTAAGACTCATCCTGAACAGCTGTCAAAATTTGATCTAAAAGCTGATGAAGGAATTTTTGTTGGATATCCACTTTCCACAAAAGCCTTCAGAGTCTACAATTTAAGAACAAGAGTTGTCATGGAATCTATCAATGTATCTTTTGATGATAAGAAGATTACTGGACTTGAAGATTTCAATGATCACGATCAGCTGAGATTTGAAAATGAAGACTTAAATTCTGATTCTGTAAATTCTGATGACTTAAACTCTGAACCTGCAAGTACTGATGTCATTGAATCTGTGGTAATAACTCCAAAGGAAAATGTACCTGTCCAGGGGGAGCAAGCTGAAGATTTTACCACATCTCAAGACTCTAAAGAAGCATCAGAACCTGATACTAGCTCTTCAAACCCTGATTCATTTAGTTCTGATGAGTTAAATTCTGATAATTCTGGAAGCTCTGATACTTCAAATCCTAAAGGCTCCAAGTCAAATTCTGAAGTCTCAGAGAGCATAACTACAGGGGGAGCATCAGAAAATGCTGATGGGGACATCATGGATCATGGGAGAGGATCCAGTTCTAGAAGTCAACTTCAATCTGTAAGGAAGTGGACCAAATCACATATACCTGACTTAATTATTAGAGATCCTGAAGCAGGTGTCAGAACTAGAACTGCAACATCAAATGAATGTCTCTATCACTCTTTTTTATCTCAGACTAAACCAAAGAAAGTGGAAGAAGCTCTTCAAGATGCTGATTGGGTGCAAGCAATGCAGGAAGAGTTAAATGAATTTGAAAGAAATAAAGTCTGGACCCTAGTGCCAAGACCAAAGAACAGATCAGTTGTTGGCACAAATGGGTGTTCAGAAACAAAACTAATAGTGATGGCATAATTACAAGAAATAAAGCAAGGCTGGTTGCTAAAGACTACTCTCAACATGAGGGTATTGATTACGATGAATCATTTGCACCAGTTGCTAGATTAGAAACCATAAGGATCTTTTTGGCTTATGTTGCTCACAAAAAGTTTGAAGTCTTTCAAATGGATGTGAAAAGTGCTTTTCTTAATGGAGAATTGGAAGAAGAGGTCTATGTTGAACAACCTCCAGGCTTTGTAGATTCAAAATTTACAAATCATGTCTACAGGTTTGACAAAGCACTTTATGGCCTTAAGCAAGCTCCTAGAGCATGGTATGAGACTTTAGCTCAATTCCTTCTGGAAAGTGGATTTCACAGAGGTACAATTGATAAAATACTGTTCTACCTCAACCATGGAAAGGACTTACTTTCAGTACAGATATATGTTGATGATATCATATTTGGTTCTACCAATGCCAAACTCTGTGAGAGGTTTTCAAAGCTGATGCAGTCAAGATATTAAATGAGTATGATGGGAGAACTTAGTTATTTTCTGGGCCTTCAAGTCAAGCAAAATGAAGAAGGTACTTTTATCTGTCAATCCAAGTACACCAGAAATTTACTGAAGAAGTTTGGAATGCATGATTGTTCAACAGCATCCACTCCCATGGCCACTGCAACCAAGTTAGATAAAGATACTGGTTCACCAGTAGATATTACTAACTACAGATATGCAGATTTTGCAGGATGCAAAATAGACAGGAAAAGCACTAGTGGAAGCTGCCAATTTCTTAGAGGCAGATTGGTTTCTTGGTTTAGCAAGAAACAGAAGTCAATTTCCATATCAACTGCAGAAGCAGAATATATTACTGTAGGAAGCTGTTGTGTAGAGATTCTTTGGATGAAGAATCAATTACTGGATTATGGGTTAGAATTTTCTAAAATCCCTATTTACTGTGATAATCAAAGTGCTATTGCTATGACAGTTAATCCAGTTCAATACTCAATGACAAAGCACATCAGCATAAGGTACCATTTCATAAGGGAACATGTGATGGAAGGTACAGTGGAATTGCACTTTGTTCCAACAGATCAACAACTAGCAGATATCTTCACAAAACCACTATGTGAAGCTACTTTACAAGACTGGTAAATGAACTTGGAATGGTTTCAGGTTCTTTCTCTAAAGCTGCTTAGTTTTTGTTCTCATGCATCAGAGTTTAGGATCACTGTTTACAGATTGTTTTACTTTCATATAATCTATGCTTAAAATTAAAATTCATTAAATGCTGATTGTTATCTAATGTGGATCTTTAAACTCTGATAATGTTTTGAATGTTCTGTGACTATTCAATCCAAGGAGGATAACTGTGCTAGATGCTGACCTAGTAGTCTTTAAGATACTAGAAATCCCATGTTTAAATTAGTTGTGTATGGGGAAACTCATTAACACAAGCAAATTCTGATTTTGAGCTTAGTCAAGTTTACTTTGTGTATCTTATTACTAAGTCACAAACTAGACTATTGCTTCTTATCTGTTAGATTCTGTTGTAAGTAAATCTTAAGGATGAACTAAATGCTGATAAGCCTCACTTATCAAAAGAAAAGAAAATAAAATAAAAGTCAGGTACTCTTTTGAGATCTAGAGTAAATATGTGGAAAGGAAGACCCAAGTGCATTGCTGGTATTAAGTAATATGCATTAGAAAAGCAAATAAATTTTCTTTTTGACTTTTCACATTCTCTGATTACTGGAGAAATACTCTGACAACAGCATAAATTCTGATAAGCAGTCGTGACTCACTTACACTGAGAAGCCACTGTAAAAAGGAATTTCAAAAGATGCATAAAATGAGCATAAACAGTTGAGGTGGACTCTTGAATAAATTTGTTCTATAGTAGGCTTCATGATTGATGATAGATTTTAAGCACTTTTCTTAGTTATGCCTTATTTCTAAGATGTACTGAAGTTTATCAGACTTTAATCTTTATCTAATATTTTGTTAAATGCACACACTTTCACTCCATGTGAATGATGAAAATTACTGTGGTGATTAAGTTATTTTTGACAAATAGTTAAGTGTCATTTGCATACATTCTGAGGACAAGTTCTGATGGAAGTTCTTATGATTAAACTCTGAAGAAAATAAGTCAGTATTTGTATGAAGAATCACAGAAAAAGATATTCACTTTTTGAGTTCAGAAGCCAAATTCTGATGACTGGTAAAATCTGATATAAGTTAAGTTCTGATATTAAATTCTGATGGAATCCTTGATGCTTATGTGACATTTTTCTTTATTTGACTTATTTGTGGTAAAATCTGAAATAGTCATATTTAAATCAGAATATATTTGTGTAAGATAAAAATAGTCATAATCATTATGGGTTAGTGATAAATGTGTTGGTCTTGAAAAACTGCATGTGCACAGTAATTATTGTTTATTTTACGTGTTCATTATATCTGGCTTTAACTTTTTATTGACTATTATTATTACACATCGGTCTAGGGAGTCGAGGCATCATTATTTTTATTCTTAATCGTTAAACAGTCATAGCGTCCCTTTGTATTCCATTGGCTACTTAAATGACTGATCATTCATCAGTAAAATCACATCCTTTCATTTCTCTCAAACAATGGCAAATTTTAGTTGGTTTTACAGTTATGGAACAAACACTGTGACCATTTTTCAAAATGGAAATCCGACTTCATATCCTATCAATAACATTTCATTCGACATCTGGATTCAACTTCCAGACAACATCAAAAATGACTTGTTGTCTTTCCAAAGAGAAGTTCATCTTCGTATTCTTAAACAGCAGGAGAAAATTATTCATCTTGTTGTTCTCTTTGTTAAAAGTAGGAAGTAGAATTAAATGTCATCCATCTGTTTCTCTTCACCATTAGCTTTGTCAGGCTTCTTAGAGTAGGACTAAGGCTGTTGATGTTAGGAATCTTAGAATAAGACTATCTTGTAATTTTTGCATGTAATCGATAAATTTCATGAAATGTACTTGTTTGATATATTAATGAAATTTTCTTTAATTGTAAGATTTAGTCTCTGTTTCTCAAATTATGTGACTGATCATGTTCTAATTACAATTTGTTAATCTTTACTTCATCTATTTTTAACTTTATCCTGTGATGAATGTTTTGATTACAATTATGGTCAATAATAAATTTTATTGATTTGAGGAAACAATTGAAGCACGGGTTCATGCATCAGAACCTGTGATAATTGAAGCCGAGAATGTTACTTCTCACAAAGAAACAACAGCTCAAAGTTCTGATACTTTGAAGAAGAAATCTGTAAGTTCTGAAGCTGCTAAAGCAACTCCTTCATTGGCAAGGAGATTGAAGAAAATAAAGGCTAGGAGGTATTTGGCTAAGGCTCCATCAGAAGATACTGAAGAAGCTGAGGAAGGGATCAGGAATCTCTGATCTCAAAAGAACCATTTATCATTGAAGGCCTTCCAGCTCAAGCCAAAGAAACTGATGCTGATACTGTTGTAACCCCTCCTGTCTCACCTATAAAAGCTACAGATGATGCTGAAGAACACACTGAAAATTCTGAAATAGATATTCATAATTTGAATATACCAAATATTATTTATTTGGAAGCTCCATTTATAGAAGCTCAACAATTTCAAACTCATTTTCCAAATTTAAATGTTGAGATACCATCTACATCAATTACAGCAGCTCTGGAGCTAAATTCTGATATTCAGAATTTAAATGAAGCAATTCCTGAATCTCCAGTTGCTTCACACACTGTTGTATTGTCAGAACATAATGAGTCTTCCTCAAGTTCTGAAGACAGTGATTCTACTGAGACTCCAGATCCTATACCAGGAAAGGAAGAATTGATGAAGAAATTTGTTGAAAAGGAAGCACCTATTCCTTGGGAGGATACTCACAGAGGTGTGGAGTGGACCAAGAAGTGGAATGACACTGATTTCATTCCAAGTTCTAACATTCTGACAGAGCATATTACTAAAGCTGATAAGTTGCTCACAAATGTTGATTTATAGACACAACTCAAGATCACTGCTCTATCTACCAAACATCTTCAAGGTCTACATTCATCTACTCTTGAGAAGGTTGATACACTAAAGGAACATGCTGATAAGCTACATCTATAACTTAAGCTTGACAAGAATAGATATATCAGACCTACTCTTGAGAAAATTGAAGCCATTGAGAAGATTCAAGAGAAGCAACAGGCCCAAATTGATGAGGTCCTGGCTAACCAAGTGTCTCAGAAAGCTCAATTGGAAGAAATCCAATCTTCAGTTGAACTTCTTCTTTCTCTCTTACTTCCTAATGATGCCAAAAAGGGGGAGAAGGTAGTTAAGTCCAAATGCTCACCTACTGAAATACTGAAGAAAAAGGATGATAAAAGTGATGACCTGGGAAACTCTGATAAGAGTAGAGGTCAAGGAAAAGTTCAAGGAAAAGCTTCTACACAGAACAAGTCAAGTTCTGATGTTGTGAATGCTAAAAGAATGAAGTCAAGTTCTGATAAGCAAAGTCTGATGTCAAGTTCTGATATTCTTATTCAGTCAGGATCTAAAGACTCTCAGAAGTTTTTACAAACCTTGAAGCTAAAGGGGAAGCAGACTATTGTTTATTACAAAAATCCTAAAATCCAGACACTTGATGAGGATATAGCAAGAAGATTATTTCTGAAACAAAATCCAAGAATGGATTTTGTTAGGTCCCAATGTGTTTGTAGAAGGGGGGTTGAATACAAACAGTACCGAATAATCGAATTAAATGCGGAATAAAAAATGTGAAACAAAATTCAAGTTAAATAAAAATATTATTAAACTTAAAAGGTGTTACAACAACTGTATCGATTACAAGGAATTAATCTCAAATTAATTATCACAAATTTAGAATAAATTCGACATGAACTTTTTCTATTTTTGCAATAATTAGAATCAAATGCTAAACGCGATTTGAGATTAAGTTCTAGGGATTTTGATCCGCTAGATTGTTACACAAGAACAAGAGAATGATTTCTAGTTGATTGGATTTAACTTTACAAACTAGAAATTTAATCGTGAAGTAAGCAGATGAAAAATGAAATATTTGCTGCGGCTGCTGTGTTCTTGTATTTGACTTGTGTATTGGATGGATGATTGATCTGCTGCTTGTCTGCTTCTTTTTAATCAACAGAATAGAATTGAACTGGCAAGACAATCCTGAGCTCAGCAAGACAATCGGTAGGACAATGGATTGAACTAGCAAGACAATCAGAATGAACTAGCATGACAATCAGAATGAACTAGCATGACAATCAGAATGAACTAGCAAGACAATCCTCCTCCTAGTGTAACTTTCGGTGAGACTATTGAAAATGGCCTAGCATGACAATCGGTATGACAATCCTGATTGTCATGCTAGTTCATTTTCAATTGTCTTGCTGATTTAATGCAGATTTTAATCCAATTAAACTTCTGAAAATTCCTAAAATTAATTCAGAATTAATTAATCAATTAATTCAATTAATAAATAAATTATTCTTCGCAGATATAATTTATTTTCTTAATTAAATTAGATGACTTAATTAATTAATAGAGAATTAATTCTAGTCTTGAGCAGCAACCATTCTTCTGCAAATCTTCTGAAAATCACTGAAAATTATGAATCAATTCCACCACTTCAACGTTGACACTCGATGTACTGTCTGGTTCATGAGTGACTAACTTCCGTGACGTTTCTTCATGTGTTGACTTTGATACTCTGATTTTCTTCAGATTAAATCCTTGTAATTAATGATACTCTGACGAGATCTCTGTCACTTGATTAAATCCACGATCTTGATTTATATCACTGAGGCATGATCAACTTCTTGAACTTCTTCCAGTGAATTAACTCCTCAAGTCTGTAGATGAACCTTGTTTCTGAATCCTTTGACAGATATTACTTTGCGAGATCTCTCTGACGGTCGATCCACTATTTACTTATTACATTCTTATTTGAGTTGAGTTGAATCCTCGAATATACAAATAGGCTATGACATATGACTTACAATCTCCCCCTATTTGTTTGTTAGACAATAACACACAAATACCTAGAGGATAACTCAACTAACAAATAAGAAAAAGATATAAACAAAAATGCAAAGTAAATAGTAGAAAAGTTCTGGACTAGATTTAACATTTTCCAGATTCCAAGTAGATGTTCCTCTAGACTGAACATATCTTCAAGTAGTTCCATCTTCATTTGTACAACCACATTTCCTGTTGAGAAGCCCATATCTCTTGCTTCTCCCCCTATGAGAATCAACTGATTAAAGAAGATCACCTTCGTTTTACCACCTCTCCCGTACAATAGGATCTGCAGATAAAAACCAATGGTACTCCCCTAACAGCTTCTTCCCTTACTAGGAAATCACCTTGTGTTTACCACCTCTCCCGTACAATAGGATCCGTAGTTACAAACAACAAAGGTGTGGTGTAGTGTACATTTTTAGGATCTTTTTCTTCCTCCCTGCTATTTCTCCCCCTTAGTTGAGGAATCCTCCAAACTATTACTTAAGCTTTTATCTCCCCCTTAAAGAAGGAATGTATGCCGTCGTCTGAAGGAGTTCTCATATTTCACTTGGTTGGAAAAGAAATAACAAGTAGTTTCTTTTTCTTCCTCACTGTGAGTGTGTGATTCTGTTTAGTGTACCTCACATGTGTTTCACTCTTCTCTCCACTCGTGTTTACACTCATTCTCACAAGTGTATCACTCTTCTCTCATAGCTCCATAATCCAGCTGTACCTGCAAGGAAAATCACCTTAGCCATCCTTTAAGGAGGTCACAGGTGGTGCAATGGGAGTTCACAAATCCCCATCCTTGTTAAACTCGTCAGATAAATCTGAGTCATAATCTACAAGTTGCTAGTTTCCCTTTTAGGGTTCCAGATTTGAATTCTGGGAAGGTAAACAATGATCCAACGAATTTAGCATAAAGATCAAAGTTCCCTTCTAATGTCTGTGAAGACATTTCCTTGTGACTTATCAGGTAATATCTGAATCATTGTCAACAAGTTGCCGATCTGTGCCTATGTCAGATCCACTATCCGCAGATGCATCCAGGGGATTTAAGCCTGGGGAGGTAGACACTGACCACTGACATATGGCTTTTGGATCAGTATCCTCTCCTAACACCTGTAAAGGCAATTGGTCCACTAACGAACCTTGAACAATCGAATCTGACCTTAAAATGGTTGAAACTCTTGTTTCCGTCAACTCATCCTTTGTGTGTGTAACCTCTCCTTGTGCATCAAGAATTGATTATGTTTGAAGTGGTGACACTACATCGGATACCTTGGCCGACAGGCAAAATTCAATAGACGCACCCTGTTGAGAGAATGAATCTAGTAACTGTTTTTGTGCCTTTTCAGCCATTACATCTTTTTGAGAAGATGTATGGGGGCTAGCAGTTGTCTCGGTTTAAATACTACTCATCTATGTAGGAGACAGAGCTACTGGGTTGACTACAGAACCTTCCTTATGTGGTGCACTAGGCACTATCTCCCTCACGCTCATTCATACTACATTTAGTGGTAAGAGAGTGTTGGTTGGTTCTGTTTTTGTGTTTGTCTTTACAGTCTGGGATAGACGTTGTGGGTTTTCAACCTCATGACTGTTAATGAAAGAAAGTCATTGGAGACTGAACCTGTAACACAGAATATATGGTAATAGAGAGAAAATGATTTACAATAGTGATTTCAAAAGATTTTACATGAAATAAGAAATCACTAATGTAGAAAGAAGTTTAATTTTTGTTTTTCAAAATGAATGAGTTTTTGATAAAACATTGATCACTTAGGGTAAAGTCTAAGTAATTCTCATTCATGTCAAAAGCTTACAAATATCTGCAACATAATGTTAACAACATATCATTGACCGATACTTGTCAAGTACTTTAGATACTAATTGTTATGTTGCATAATCAATATACCACTGCACATATAAAACAATATGATTGTGCTTAGTGATAAAATAGTTATTAATATGACGACTCTACTTATTCATACAAAATTATAACTTCTGTTAGAGTGCCATACCATGTCCTTGACGATTGCTTGAGCAGTATACTAGTTCATACCAACCTAAAGTGAGATTGTGAAGAAGAGATTGCATAGTCCAATAGATCTGCAGCTGCAAAGTCCATGAACTGTGGTGCACTGACTTCCTCTTTTGACTCACCAAACAGGAGTACACTTGTACACATCTTACTAGAGTTCAATTCCAAGTGTAATGTGCAGCAGGTGCTTGATATGTCGTAATATTCTCAAGTCTCGTCACTGGTGCTATATATTAGATACTGCTTCCTGATAATAACCTAGCACAATATACAAAATTACAATGATAACATTCCCAGCTTGCAAACAGCCATATCCCTCAGATAAACCTTTGCTGTTATCTCCAAAGGTAATCAGGGGGCCAGCTTTCTCAATCCACATTTGATAGCAGGGCTCTATCTCCGGTCATATGTCTTGATGATCCACTGTCAAGACTCCACACTACTGGTTACACCTATTTAATGCCCTGCACTACAAATGGATTAGACCTTCTTCGGAACCCAAACTTGGTTGGGCCCGGCATACTTGTAGAACTGTCCTTTGTCAGGCAAAACAACATTTTTAATTTTAATTGTCTCAACTTTCTCAATGACTGAACATTTGACCTTGTAAATAGCCTTAACAAATTTCTGTTTAAGCTTAGGCACAAATGTCTCCTTTCTAGCCTTAGAAGGACTGGCAGTCTTAGACCTATCATGCTTCTTGTTATTCACATGCTGACGAGGAGTAGTCTTATCATTAGACACATGCTTACCATTAAAATAAGCATACATCATATTAAAAGCACAAGACATACAATTAGCAACACCACATGCTTTATGAGAGTGATTAACAGCAGGCAATTTATGCATGGTAGACATGGCATTTTTGTTATCCAACTCATGTGTGTCTGAGTTAGTCTCAGTTGCTTTCACAACTTTGACTGGAACTTTCGACACACTTGACCTGGAAACAACCTTCTCATTAGCAAGATCTTCAGCACGTATTTCTTCTTGAATAACAGAAGAGGTCGCATCAAATGGTTCAGCAATTGATGCTTTATAGAGGGGTTCATCAACACCCTTAAGCACATGTGGTACTTCCCTCCCTTAGCACAGACATGAGGAGGGGAGTTTATGCCTAATTCTCCAATAGCAGCATTGTAATCATAACCTATTCCAGATGTTTGATTAACAGCTTGCTTACTGTAGAACTCTTTAGCCTTCGAACAAGAATTGAAGTAGGCTCTAACCTTAGTCTCAAGACCGGTGATCTTGTCTTTGAGAATAGTTTCGAGTTTTCTATAACAGTCAACTCTATTCTCTAGAAAAGATACCTGTTCTTTTAATTTGTCTTGATTAATATGCACAAGTCTTAATTCAATGACCTCTTTCTCAAGGTCTGTGATCTTTAAACTTAACAGTTCATTATCACGACGTGCACAATCTAAGTTACCTCTTAGATGATAAACCATTTCAGCATCAGAAAGTTTTACCTCTATTCTTGACGATGAAGCTTTTCCATCAATAGCCATAAGAGCAAGATTTCCTTCTTCTTCATCTTCACTGTCAGTATCATCCCAGCTTCTTCCCTTTGCCAGATAAGCCCTTTCAGAGTTCTTTCTTACTTGCTTTGGCTTCCTACATTCTGTGGCAAAGTGTCCCAACTCATTGCAATTATAGCATCTAATGGTGCTTCGATCAACCATCCCTGTTTTGTACCCACCACTGCTGGTGTTAGAGGATGAAGATCCACCTTTCTGGAATTTGTTGTAGTTGGACTTGTACTTAAGCTTGGGATTCCTCCTGAATCTGACATTAGAGAATCTCTTGACAATTTGGGCCATTGATTCATCTTCCAATTGCTCCAGCTCTTCCAAGGAATAAAAATCATCACTTGATTGATTTGTAGTAGGAGGATCATATTCTGCTACTAACTCATTTTCCTCACCCTTGGAAAACTGTACCATTCTTTCTAACTGTTGAGATTGTTGTTGTTGTTGACCTTCAGCTACAAGTGCAGTAGATGTGCTGACCATTCTATCCTTCCCGTAGACTTCCTTCTGTTGAATCTGCTCCAACTCATAGGTTTTTAACACTCCATAGAGCCTGTCCAAAGAAATCTCACTCCGATCTCTAGCTTCTCTAATGGCAGTGATTCTATGTTCAAGATGAGCTGGCAGTGTTAAAAGGAACTTTTTGTTGACCTCCCTGATTGAATAATACTTTCCATTGATGTTCAGGTTGTTGATCAACGCATTGTACCTCTCAAACACTTCAGTAATTCCTTCTCCTGGATTTGATTTGAAATGTTCATATTCAGAGGTTAGGATTTCCAACTTGTTCTCCCTAACTTCCTCTGTGCCTTCATTAATCACCTCAATAGTTTCCCACATGTGTTTGGAATTTTTACAGTTCATCACATGTCTGTTCATCAAGGGATCAAGGGAATCAATTAATATTAATTGAAGGCTGGCATCCAAGGAGGTTTCTTCCTTCTCAGCAGGAGTAAAATCTTCAGGCTCTTTTGGATAGGTTTTAGCTTCAGTAGTCACCACACCATCTATTATTACCTCCGGTTCAATAACCATCAGAGTTTTTATACCCTTCTTTAACAAGTTTGAATATTTGGGATTTGCAACTTGTAAAAATAATAGCATCTTCTTCTTCCACATGATATAATTCTCTTTATCAAATTGTGGAATTTTAACGGTTCCAACTTTATGTGAAGTCATTATGAATTTTTGAATAAATAAAAATTCAAGGAGTTGAAAAATCACAAAAGTCTAGGATCTTGATTTGTTCGTTAATCAGAAGGCTCTGATACCAATTGTTAGGTCCCAATGTGTTTGTAGAAGGGGGGGTTGAATACAAACAGTACCGAATAATCGAATTAAATGCGGAATAAAAAATGTGAAACAAAATTCAAGTTAAATAAAAATATTATTAAACTTAAAAGGTGTTACAACAACTGTATCGATTACAAGGAATTAATCTCAAATTAATTATCACAAATTTAGAATAAATTCGACATGAACTTTTTCTATTTTTGCAATAATTAGAATCAAATGCTAAACGCGATTTGAGATTAAGTTCTAGGGATTTTGATCCGCTAGATTGTTACACAAGAACAAGAGAATGATTTCTAGTTGATTGGATTTAACTTTACAAACTAGAAATTTAATCGTGAAGTAAGCAGATGAAAAATGAAATATTTGCTGCGGCTGCTGTGTTCTTGTATTTGACTTGTGTATTGGATGGATGATTGATCTGCTGCTTGTCTGCTTCTTTTTAATCAACAGAATAGAATTGAACTGGCAAGACAATCCTGAGCTCAGCAAGACAATCGGTAGGACAATGGATTGAACTAGCAAGACAATCTGAATGAACTAGCATGACAATCAGAATGAACTAGCATGACAATCAGAATGAACTAGCAAGACAATCCTCCTCCTAGTGTAACTTTCGGTGAGACTATTGAAAATGGCCTAGCATGACAATCGGTATGACAATCCTGATTGTCATGCTAGTTCATTTTCAATTGTCTTGCTGATTTAATGCAGATTTTAATCCAATTAAACTTCTGAAAATTCCTAAAATTAATTCAGAATTAATTAATCAATTAATTCAATTAATAAATAAATTATTCTTCGCAGATATAATTTATTTTCTTAATTAAATTAGATGACTTAATTAATTAATAGAGAATTAATTCTAGTCTTGAGCAGCAACCATTCTTCTGCAAATCTTCTGAAAATCACTGAAAATTATGAATCAATTCCACCACTTCAACGTTGACACTCGATGTACTGTCTGGTTCATGAGTGACTAACTTCCGTGACGTTTCTTCATGTGTTGACTTTGATACTCTGATTTTCTTCAGATTAAATCCTTGTAATTAATGATACTCTGACGAGATCTCTGTCACTTGATTAAATCCACGATCTTGATTTATATCACTGAGGCATGATCAACTTCTTGAACTTCTTCCAGTGAATTAACTCCTCAAGTCTGTAGATGAACCTTGTTTCTGAATCCTTTGACAGATATTACTTTGCGAGATCTCTCTGACGGTCGATCCACTATTTACTTATTACATTCTTATTTGAGTTGAGTTGAATCCTCGAATATACAAATAGGCTATGACATATGACTTACAGATTTGGATCTTTCTAGGAGGATGAAGCTAGATTTGCTGCTGAGAAGACAAATCTTAAGTCTAAAGCTTCTGATGCAAAGAAACGTCCAAGGCCTAAGGAAAAAGGCATTATGATCAGGGAAAAGTCAAAATCTGAGATTTTAAAGTCCAAGACTAGATCACAAACTGAGATTGATCCTAAGTCAAAAGGGAAAGAAAAGGTTGGTGAACCTTTAAAGATTAAGAAAAAGATAAGTTCTTCCATTCCAGTCTATCAAACTACAATGCATGATGATGATTTGATAGAAAATGAAACTGTTCAAATTCTGAAGAAAAGAAAGGTAATTGAAGAATCTAAAACAACCTCTGACACTGCTCAAGTTGTTCAGAATGAAGAACAGCAAGCTAAAGAAGAAACAACAAATTCTGATCAAGTTAATTTGGAAAAGATGACAATTGCTGATAAGAAGAAGCTGTTATGGAAGAAAGCTACTCCAATTAAACCAAAATCCAGCTCTTGATGAATCAACTTGCAACATTTGAATTGAGATCCAAGCAACCTAGGGATAAAGCTGGATTAGGTTCTGATGAAGAGAAAATACAAACAGGAGTACAAGTTACTCTAAGAGATCCTTTCATGTTGACAGACAAACCATACGAACGAATCAAACAAAAGCACCTTGACAAGGTATTGTCTTCTTAAATCGTGATAGATGCTCATGATAAGGAAAATCTAAAGGAGAAATTGATTTTATTTCTCTATGATGGATTAACTTACAGACTAGCTGATACTGATGTGCTAAAGAAGTCTATCAGAGAACTTCAATATATTCACTATCTTCTGGAAGTAAAATCTGATGTTACAAGAAGATGGTCAGAATATATTTTGAAGGCTATAAGAGATCTATTCATAATCTCTGGTACAAAGACTTCTCAATATATACCAATGATTACTGAAGATGATGGAAGAGAAATTTCTATGTTAAAGAATTCTGCTAAGATGGAAGTTATTCTGAAAGGAAAATGCTTATGTTATAATAAAAACTCTTCACATCCTAGAGTTATCAGACTTTATGATGGACTTGAAAGAACATCAATTCAAGATCTCAGAACTGTCATTTATCAGATTGGTGATTGTAAATATGAAGAACTAATACAGGTCAAAGCAGAGTTAGTTGAAATTCTGAGGAAAGCTGAAGACAAGCTGGTAAGAGATTTTGTTAAGAATCATTATGGATTCAGATTGATCCAGTGAACTTGGTAAAGTTAAAAGGACTGTAAGTTGGAGTTAATAGTCTTATTAAACTCTTATTGCATTTGAACTTAAATGTTTTTGACATTATCAAATCTATTAACTTCTATATTTTGCACAATTTACAAGTTGGGGGAGATTGTCAGATATATTTGAGATGTCATGTCTAATATATTTCATGTTTAGTTTTCAGATCTTAACGAACAGAAAATATCAGTACTCACTGGAATCAGTACTTACTGGAAGTCGGAACTTAAGGATATCAGGACTTAGATTATCAGAAGATAATATCAGAAGATGGATATCAGAACTTAAGTACTGGAGGACTAACAGTTAAGGAAGGAAGCTGATTTACAGGAAAGAAAATCGAGACTAATACAAAAAGAAGATATGCATGGAAAGAGTTAGAGGACTTAAAGAATTGTATAAGATATCTGATTGAGATATTTTAGGAGAAAGAATTTTATTCCATATCACTTAGAAGTTATCTTATAACTGTGTACTATATAAACACAGACATAGGTTTACACTACATGTGTTATCATTATCGAGAAGATTATACATTGTAACCTAGCAGCTCTCGTGATATTTGTTCATCACTGAGAGAGAACAGTTCCATTGTAACAGAGTTTATTATATTGAATATATTTGTTTACTGTTACTTGTGTTTGAAATCAATTTGATTATATTCTACAATGTATTCAACCCCCTTCTACAGTGTTGTGTGACCTAACAACCTATACTAGAGATAGGCATTATTTCCGTATACCCTTAGTATAGGGGATCCAAAGGTTAACATGTTTCTAAAACCGGGAGGCGATGTTCCCGAGTATATTATATATATATAGTTTTCAAAACTATTAATCGAATAATGTTTATTCGATAGTTTTAAATTATAAGTGAATATTAGTTTGAATATTCATTCGAGGACTTATGACTCCGTTTATTTTATTAAATAATATTCATTATTTTCTTAAAGAATAATGTTTCGTTATTCGCCAAGTATTCGAGAAATGATTAATATCGTCAATCATTCTTACCTTAAATATTTTCCTCAAGTTATTTTCAAAACTTTTACTTCATTTGATTTGATAAAAGGTATTCATTATTTAAATATTATTTATAGCATAATATTTAGATATTCTTTGATTATCTTGGAATTGATTTATTCTATCAAAACATCCTTATTCCAAATGCTTTTAAAAATATTTTCGAGTCTTCAAAATAATTTTAAAGGCTAGAGCGGATCCCAAAACTCATTTTCAAATTTAAGATCTTCCTTTCGAAGGGGACTTGAATACTCGCTCAAAAATCTGGGGGATCTGGCTTTGTGGTGTATTTTATATTCGCAACGAGGTTGCTGTTTTGAGAAAACAATTTGATTACTTGCCCAACGTTCGGGAAGTAAGTCCATCTAAATGCATCGGCATAAGCGACATGGGCTTAGTGGGAGTCCATCAAGGTGTAAGTGGCTGAGTGGCAGTCCATCAAAGCATAAGTGGCTGAGTGGCAGTCCAGCATAAGGTCCTAATGCGGCCAGGGTGATAACTAGTGGGGAATTCATCCATCTACTAGTAGAGAAGGTTACTTAATGGGTATCTTTGCCTGATCAGCAAGATATCGGATTTATGCCAAAGTTTTCTTCTTTCCAAATTCATTGGGTATTACAACTCTATTTATATTGTTCAGAACAGAGGTTTTTAAGGAAAGTATGATATATATATATATATATCGGGACTTAATGAAGTATCTCGTAACTTCATTTCTTTTGAATGATATTTTAAAGATTGATTATATTCAAGTCTTATCTTATAGTCTCATCTATGTGGTGAACTTTTGAAACTAATTATACCATGAACGATGGTAGTTGAAGTAGTATTTGGAAAATATATAAGTATATTGGAGTATCTCGTAACTTCATCTTTTCAACTTATATCTAGTAAATGATTATCTTATGCATGACAAAGATTTTTAGAAAAATGTTGAGACAAGGTTAGATATATGAGATCAACTTGCAACGATATTTTTATACAGTTATATACTGGAACTCTATGCATATTATTCATGGAAGAGGGCTTCCAAGATTTTGAAAAGTATATATACATATATACTGAATATTTTGCGACGTGGTCGCGTTAAGATATCAAACTTGGTTCATTTCTGCTTGACCAAGACTTTCATGAGTACTATGAAGTTGCTCATATATTGTTAATTATTACACATGTTATTTCGGTGGGCTTGTTGCTCACCCTTGCTTTATTCTTTCATCACACAACAACAGCTAGACAAGATGAACATGACCAAGCTCCTAATTCGCGAGCGAATATGAAATGTTCCGCAGTTTTCTGTAGGCATTGATGGCGCTGTAGCTAAGGTAGGAACTACCAATAGAATAGGTTTTCAACTGTTGATATACCAGACTTATGTATATTTATGAATTGTAATAATGGCAAAGAAAATGTAAATTTATTCAGAAACCCTTTTAAGGTGTAATTGTTTATAATTGTGGAATAAAATGACTTGTGTTATTTTTTTTGGTATTCATCTCTGAGACTATAACTTGTGGTGTGTGTGTGTATTGTGGGGTCATAGTACGCAGTAGTTTGTTGTTTATTTAGATGGAGTGTTATTATTAAGGGAAATGTAACTTGTGACAACCCAGATCCCTGACCCTGGATTTGGGGGTGTTACAGAAATGGTATCAGAGCTAAGCATTATAAAACTCAGAAATGATGCGTCGTTAAAATGATAAGTTCACTAAGATAATAAAAACTCTTGCCAAGTTCATAGTTAGACTACCTAACGTAGTACTGGCATTTAAAACCCTTATGTGAACCCTATAGATATTATGATTGTAACATATTTCGCTATCATATAGGGCAGCGGGGCACCGAACCCTGAGGTTGAGGGGCATCGACATGAGGATGTTTTACTAAATATTAGGGATCAGATTGTGGATCCAATGGAGCACCCTAATCAGGGACCAAATTATGTTTATATTGAGGATGTAGCGGTTGAGGATGTTGTTCCAGAAAGGATTGTTGCTGAGGAGGATCCTGTGCAGGATCGTGACGAGAATAAAGAGAGGACCGCTGAGGAATTGATGACCGTAGTTAGGGTGACTACCATAGCTAGGATGGCCCCGAGAGTGGCACTAGTGGATGAAGAGTTATCAAGGGCGCAGAGGATAATGAGGGCAGAAGGAGTGGGACCTTCCACATCACCAATTATACAAGTATCAGAACCTCTCCCAGAGGTTCTTGTAGACATCCATGAGGTTTCCCCAGTTCCTGGTCCCTCCCCTGTAGAGAGCCCATCACCTATTGAGGAGATGCCTCCTTTATTATCTGCACCATTGTCACCTGATATTGTGCTTGGTTATCCAGTTGGATCTCATGGGTCTGCACCACCTGCACCTCATGGATTGCTAGATGCAACCGTTCAGGCTTCTCTTATCGCCGATTATCATATGACTTTGGGTGGCCTATCTGGGGCCTGTAATGTTAGGAGTGATCTTTTGGATCGACTTACTGCACCAAGGAGTGAGGGCGGGGTACTTCCGGCAAGATTAGTTTATAGCATGGACAGGATTGATGCTACCACCCGAATTACAGCTAGAGGCCATCTTGAGGGTCAGATTGATCCAGCTCTACTTGAGACCATCTTTGACCTCATCACCTATTTGATGGAGAAGGTTAGGGATGTTGTGCGTGCCGCATTTCTTGATCCATAGTAGTGTGCAGAGCCAGAGTGATCAGACAAGGATTTTCATGCAACACCACTTTTGGAGGATTAGCCTAAATTATGAATGATTAGTCTAAATTGATTAGATGAATATCTGTGGTAGTACTTTTATGATGGAGCCGCTCAGATCAGATGATGTAATTCTCTTTCAAGCATTTAGATGTTGTACTCTCGAACCAATGGTTATGTATATATGTTCCTTTTAGTTCAGATCAGTTCTTTTGTGGTAAGATCACAATTCTATTCGTATTGTTAATTGCACTGTTGACAGTTGAGAGTGTCGTGAAGTATATAGAAACTGGGAGAATTCATATTTTCCGACCATGTAAGGATTGTATGAGAGAAAGACTTAAGCAAAGAAAGTAAAACCAATATAAAGAGTTCCTCAAATTTTTCTAAGCATTATGCCCCCATAAGGAATGAGATTAGGGCAAACCCTGAGTTTGATGGTCAGGGAGGCCTCCATCAAGATAGAAGGAACCCATAACTTAATAAAGTGGACATCAAGGATTTTAATATATAAGATGACCCTGATTATGGGGAATAGGAGGAAATATTTTAGACTGAGAAAATAGAAGTTGAGCAAGGAAGGGAGCACCAAGACGGTACTCCTATGAGGTAACTTATGGACCTGTCTATACAAAACTTATACTTTTATCCCCAACCACCACCTTGAGGAAATAATGCGGCGGGAAATTCTTTCAGGACCTTTAAGTCGCTAAACTCCCAGAGTTCCAGGGAACAAGCTGACTCGGTCGAGGCAAGAGCCTGGCTAAAGGAAATATAGGAATCATTTGAGATTCTAAATGATTGACGAAGCGCAAAAGACTATTTCTGCCACTTACCTTCCTAAGAGAGAGGCCACCCGCTGGTGGAAGGCTAAGGAAGATAGAGAGATAGTGTAGAAATTTTAAAACCAGGCCAGAGGCGGACAAGTATGATGAATCATGAATCTAGGTTGTGAAAGTCGTCAAGGTTCGTCTAAAGGACACTAATCCAGAATGACGGGAGGTTTGAAATCAATGCTTATGTTGTGTTGGTTCATGAATGGTTGTAATAGAAATGAAAATAAAAGACTGAAAGGGGAAGGAGTATAAATGGATATAAAGGAAATAGAGTTGAGAAGAGATAAGGGACTTAGGTATGTGAAACCCTAAGAAACCCTAGCAATAAATATAGAGAAGTGTGTCATCATCAGCGCGATGGTGACTGATCTTGAGATAAATTTAAGGTTTGAAGGCGTAAGCGATACGTATAATTAATCCCCTTTAAGTTGAGAGTATTTGATGAAACTTTGAGATAGATCGATGGATTAATAAGGAAACACGGATGGACTAAGGAGACATGATAACAAGATATTAGGAAAATGGGATGAAGGAAGTGACCTTCAAGAATGTGAAGTGTATGTAAGACCGGTGGCTTGATACCCATAAAGGGAGACGTCGGGTATAAAAGATATCCCAATATTAAGATTGTTAGTGCTTGTGCCCTAGAGACAACACTATGATGTTTTAGTTAACGACATTTGGATTATTAATATTTATGTTATATTGATTATTCCCTTTATAATTTATTAATTCTTAATTTACTGCGATATAAATGTTAGATTAATAAATATCCTTGGAATATGATATGCAATTCTATATCTCTAAGTACGTGACTTAGAAATGAGATTACGAGAATAGTATTAATATTCCTAAAGGTCCCTAGTCGAGTATTATTATTAAGGGACAATAATAATGCATTAAGACTAGTGTGTTTGTTGACTAATGATCACATCTCATTGATCATAGGTATAATGATACTAAAGTCAAAGACACTGGCAGATGTACATGTACATGGTGCTGGACAGACCCGATGCGAGATTCTACATGTCTGTTGTGTCATAAGTAATTCTCACAGTGATAATGATGTAATGGTCCTTAGACCTAAAGTCATTATATTTCTATACGAGAATTAATATACATTAATTCCATTAAAAGTTATCCTTGACCGGGTAATGATAAAAGTGGACATTGGGTATATTATGAATCATATGAGAAATATGAATGATCTAGAAGGGATTTAACCCTCCTATTTTAGAAGTGATATTATTGGCCTCTTGTGTGAGCTTGACTACGGAATGTGTGGCCACGCTCAAATATTGATTTGATATGATAGTGTACTCATTGATCAAGGAAACCTAGATTAAACATTGATGAGGATGACACATTACATGCCTCTAGTTTAATCTATAATATGTGGTTAAAGGGATTATATTACATTGTACATTATTCACAAAAGGTTTAATCGATCACTGATTCAATTATTATTACTTGGGTAGCAATGATCTATTACTAGATGCTGCTCATTGTTTATGATTTTAAATTAGATTTAAAATTCGTTACGAACGTAATAATAACCTATAGGGTCACACACTATGAATGCTTGAAGGATTATTTAATTTAAATTGGATTTAAATTATATTAAAGTAATTCGAATTATTTATAATATTAATTAAGTATGACTTAATTAATTAGATAAATATTGATATTCGAATTTACTAATATTAATTATGAAATTTATTTGTTAAATAATTAAGTGAGACTTAATTATAATACAAATAGGAATTTCGAATTAATAATAACTCTTAATTAGTTAAGAGTTATAATTCGTTTTTCTACTATCTATATAATATCTCTTGTGTGGCTGATTT
The DNA here is from genome assembly GCF_009905375.1 of Apium graveolens. Classification (NCBI taxonomy): domain Eukaryota; kingdom Viridiplantae; phylum Streptophyta; class Magnoliopsida; order Apiales; family Apiaceae; genus Apium; species Apium graveolens. The sequence continues at coordinate 176,043,453 of NC_133648.1, read as the reverse complement.
TTTGGGGGTAAAAGACTTTTACTAAAACCCTAGTCATCAAGAGAGAATATTGAGAGAGCAAGAAGAAACGGGTTTGTGCTAGTACACATCCAATCCTTGAGTTCAAGCATTCGTGTGGATATCGATAGAGCGTAGATTGCGAGACAGGGATGCGTGGTCATTGAATAAGCTTTGGATCTTCATTAGTCAACCAATTGGTAAAGCTTCTTAAGGTAAACAATCTAATCTATGAATTAAATATATGTTTTTCGTATAGATCCTGCGGTGGGTTTCGAAAATTATGTTTTTTTTATGTTTTTAATTACTGTTTCCGTTGCGTTTATGTGTTCGAAACCCAACAAAGATGACTGTTGAGATAAATAATGGAGATAAATAAATAGTTAGAACTAAAAAGTTCACATTGAACACGACCAATATCTTCCAGAATATCACTGTTATCATTACCAAATCAAGAAAGAAAAGTGGATAACCATTATTTTCTTTTGGAGGCCATATGGATTGACCTCAACTTGTATAAGGATGCTATTGTGAAATTTGGTAAAGACTATCGAGGTGGGAATGATTGAATAAGATAATCTATCAAGGATATATGACTTGATTTATCAATGGAAGGATGCAAGTACCTTTTTAAAGGTGGAATTAAGGCTAGAATCTCGATAACTTGAGATGAACCTAGGGGAATGCATAAGGTTGGCATTACACCATTAATAAGGACAGTATGACTGTCGATGTATGAATGAGGAAGAATTAAAGTAACAACAATCTTTAAATATTAGTGGAGAAAGTTTTTCAAAACTATATAGACAATGGTTTTATTATTAGTAAATGGTATCTTGATATGCCATGTACCTAGGGAGTACATGAGGAATCATTTAAGAATAACCTTGGAGAAGTTACAAAAAGAGTGGTGATATTTAAGTTTTTACCAATAAAAATTTTGGTAAAGGAAATATGATGTAATAATAATAATGCCAAGTGGGGCACGTGTTAAACCATGAGAAAGTATGGATCGAACCATTAAAGGTCAAAATTGTTTAAGGCAATTAGGACCTAAGATAAAAGATGTCCTAAGTATGATCGAGAGTCAGTCGTGACAATGTTAACCTCTAAAGACCGAGGCAATAACTTTTGGAAAAATGGTGATATTTTTTTCTCACCATAGCGTAAGGAACAGCATTTTCACACAAGCAGTGATTGGAAATGAGGTAGAAAATTTAGTTGGAGATCGTTCAAAAGACATCGATTATGAGGAACTATTACTATCAAGAAAGGCCAATGAGGTGGCTGACACTTTAAGTGTAAGAGAGCAATTATAGGCGCTCGTGCCAGAGGAATACAGTGTTGATGGTTAAATCCATGAAGGTTGTATTATAGTGTGAAAAATTGACATTTCTTCTGATGATTGTGCGATACTCAACCGTAATAGTAGTTTGGTAAAGATTTAATTCATATAATCGCCATGAGCGGGCTATCTATCTTAGAAGGTCCTATCTTGAGAATAAGCCAGGACCATGTTTCAAAAAGGACTAAACAAATCTTTGAGTTAAGTCTTCTATTGAAGGCGTATGATTAAAAATGGTATTAAACTGCTATCATTGCTTTGATTGAAACTCGTCTGCAATTTTATCTGCTTCGTGTCATGTATGTACGTCAGGATCTGGAGTGTTCTTCATGAATCATGAATGGTGATTATGTTACCTCCTTAAAAAAATTTGATACAACAGGTATGGACTCCGTATGGTTATCTATTAAGATTCCAAGGAAAAAAAATGACTATCGCAGGTCCGTGGTGGACTATAGTAATACATCAATGATTCTTTGAATAATGAGCCGATTACAACCGTGAGAGTTGTATTGTAATGGATGTTGAGATTGAGTACCACTCATCGGGTCGTGGTGATGTATAAGTTATTATTGATAGACCAACTAAGCCGAACAATTACCTACGATATATGTATTCCTTCTTATCGATATAGCAATGGATCCTAGCAATGATGATGTCTAGAATGAAATCCCAGATTTGATTTTCGCTGTCGAAGGAGTTTCAAAGGTGATTGTTTATAAGCTCATGCAAGAGCATGGGTCCATAGAATGATGGACATAATAGTAAATATTTAGGCATGTGAATTGCGATGCTATAATACTTGATGTTGAGATATATACATATATATGTTTTGTTCTCTTGTGATAAACCTCTATAGTTCAGAGGTAGACTCCAAGCAAGATGTTTTGTGGAAGTATTTTTATATAATTCTCTTAAATTCTTTCTTTTCTCTTTTTTTCATTTTCATGTAAACTGAGAAGAACAACCCTTCCAAAAGGGGAGGTATAGTCGAATGACTATCTATCTGTGTGATAGAAGCCTAGTAGGATACCATATGTTGTTTAATTGCTTGTCAAGTACTAAAGGCTGGCCACCTTCTGTACTAACTATGCAATAAAACAAGTGTTCATGATCATAGTGATCTCTCAACAAATTCTTTTACTTCTATATGATTGATCAAACTTTGGAAGATAGAAACAACTAGAAAAGGAGTAGTATAAGTATGATGGTATTCGGAATATAAACGCGTTCGTGATACTAAGGTTGACGTGTTTATTAAAAGGTTATAAAACTCTAGCGAGTAAAGGTATATTCAGAATAGTATTTTGTATGGAAGATAGTAACGATTGCAAACTGGAAAATAATAAGTATTGAGAAGCGAAAGCTATAGAGCTAGATGATATAATGAGAGTCTGTGTGATAGACTTGAAAGAAATTTGGACTGATAACTTAGCACGGATTGAGTTTTCTTACGACGATGGATGATATGACAGTGTCGGAATGTCGCCTTACGAGGCTCTGTATAGAAAAAGATGTCAATCTCCCTTCTATTGGGATGAAATTGGAGAGCGCAAGATGCTCAGGTCCAAAGTAGTCCAAATAACCAAGGACATATTAGATCTAATCAGAGGACAGCTGGTAACAACCCAAGATCGACTATAGGAGTATGTCGGTTTGGCCCAAAAGGACAAAGGGTATGAAGTAGGGAACCTAGTATTGTTAAAGGTATTCCCTTGGAAAGGATTAATGAGGTTCAGAAAGGAAGGAAAGCTAAGTCCACGATTTATTGGACCCTTGGAGATATTAAGATGAATTGGGAAGTTAGCATATGAGCTAGCCCTACCCTCGAACCTGTAGCAAGTTCATAACGTGTTCCACGTATCAATATTAAGGAAGCATAATCTGAATGTTGGACATATAGGAAAATACGAGCGCATAGACATGTAACTAGACTTGACCTATATGGAGAAACCAGTAACGGTTATGGATTGAAAGGAGCAGGTGCTTAGGAACAGGGTTATCAGACTAGTCAGAGTTTTGTGGTAAAAAAATTTGACTTGAGAGTTAGAAAGCGCAATGCTAGAAAAGCATCCCCAACTGTTTTCTATCTGATTTCGGGACGGAATCCTTTTAAGGAGGGGAGACTGTAATAATCCCAATCTTTGGAAATATTTGAAACCTGATGAATAGTAACTTTTGTTGATGATGCTGAATAAGGAAAATTATCAAATCACACTATGTAGGAGTAATGTTATGGAAATTCTGAGATCGTATCAGTATTCCATAAAATAAATGAGTGTATGTGAAGGTCGTCAAAATTCGGATTCGAACACTTTGTTTTTTCACGAAAATCCACCAAATACCGAAAGAAGTAAGTATAAGGTAGCATGACTAAAATGATTTAAATTAAAGGATTATAAGAGAGGATTATTAAAGGAGTAAAAAATATTAAGAAAGGTTTATGGAAGCCCAGGTAACAAGATCCCGGATATGATCCCTCAAACGATTCACGAGAACGAGAGTTAAGCGAACCGTAAAACAAATAAGCGACCAAGAGACAAGCTTGTTCAAGAAGATAAGGGACTATGACATAATCAGATCATAAGATAATGATAAATGGCTAGCTAATGATGTGAGTAAGATGATGTATGCAAATGAGGAAGATATTTCTTCAAGATTGATTCCCATCCACATGTTTTAACACCTAAATTACTTATGTTAATTTGCAACCAAGCAATTTATTTCATGTTCCAAGACAAAAAAGAAGCATTTTCATTTCTTCATTTCTTCATTTCTTCCCTTGCTTCGGCCAAAACCAGAGAAGCAACTTCAAACTTCCATATCTCCTTTAATACTCACTCAAATATTATGTTCAATAACTCTTTGGAAAGGTATTGAGATGCCCTACACCTCTTGTTCACAAGTCTCGTCCAAATAAGCATGGTAAGACCCTCAGCTTTACAGTTTTTTCAATCGAACTGTTAGAAACTTCAAAACCTAACTTTTTGTTTTCTTGATTATTTATGAGATCCAAGCTTGTATAAGGATTAATCAAGGTTTTAAGGATTCCTAGAGACTTTCCCCTCACAAATAAAGGTATAAAAATTCTGGACCTTTAAGTACTAAGGTTTTTTTGCTTAAATTTTGGGATGGTTTGGATGGATGAGTAGTTGTTTGAATGATTAAGTTTGAATTGAACTGTGATTGTTAAGTAGATTAGTTGATTATGGAGATGGTATAATATTGAATTGGATTGAGGATCTTGAGATTGTTTTGGCTAAGATCAGTAGCCTAGGTTTGAATCTTGAAGTTGTGGATGGATTGTAGTTGGAAGGGATTAATTTGGAGTGGTAAAAATATTAGAAATCGCTAAGTTCTAGCCGTCATAATGCCCAATTTTCCTTAACTGTTTATGTGCATAACTTTAGGACCCGTGAACTCACTGTAAGATTTTGACCTTCGCCATGTTTAGATAGTTTATGTTACGAGCTTCGTTTTTATATGTCATTCGCCTAAATCCAAGTTACGAGCGATGAGAAACGACCGTTTTAAGTAACGGCATTTCGCGAGCAAACCCCGAAACCTCGAGTAACTTTGAGACCATAATTGAGACTCTTAAATGATTAATCGAAACATGAAACAATTATGTAAGGTGAATTAGGCAGTTGGTAAAATACTCGTGAAAGAGTCGCCTTAAAATGTTTAATGGTTAATTTTATAAAAATGGTGGAGCCGAGGGTACTTGAGCGACTTATGTAAATCGTTAAGCGCAAAAGCGAACATTATGGTCTAAGTGGATAAAGTCTAGTTTCTTAAGCGACCGTGGTTTAATTCTAGCTTATGTTGTAGTTGATAGGTTACCGGACCCATTATAAGCTTAAATCTACCCCAGAACACTCAGGCAAGTTTTCTACCCGTATAACTGTCGTTGTGATGTATATATGTATATGCATTATCTTGTGATAAGTGCATGATTGTTATTAGCAAATCTTGCGATATATTGGAGCATGTTGATATGATATATATGCATGCCTGTTTCGTAATCTTGATATCTTGTTATCGACTTATTTGTTTATAAACTGCATAATACCTATGCTAGAGGTAGACATTGTTAGATATATTTGATAATGTCATGGCTAATATGTTTTATGTTTAGCTTTCAAATCTTACGTGAATAGGATAAATCAGTACTTAACTGTTGATCAGTACTTATACTGGAAGTCAGGACTTAAGGATATCAGTACTTATATTATCAGGAGATAATCATCAGAAGATAGATATCAGAACTTAAGTGCTGAAGGACAATCAAATAAGGACAGTAGCTGATTAAAGGAAAGAAGATTGAGATAAACATAAGAAGAGATATGCATGAAGAAGGAATTCCGTGAAGAATGGAATAATTGGAAGAAAAGATATCTGATTGATATATTTTAGGAAGCAGAATTATATTCCATATCAATTAGCGATTATCTTATAACTGTGTAGTATATAAACACAGACATAGGGTTTACACTATAAGTGTTATCATTATTAGAAAAGATTATTCATTGTAACCCTAGCAGCTCTCATGATATTTGTTCATCACTGAGAGGTAACAGTTCCATACTGTAACAGAGTTTATTGTTTCAATAAAGTTTGTTTTCTGTTACTTAAGTTCTTAAAGTTCGATTTGAGTGTACTATTCACTGTATTCACCCCCTTTACAGTGTGTGTGACCTAACAATTGGTATCAGAGCCTATCTGTTAACTTACATACAGTTAAAGATCCAAACACAATCATGTCGGACACAGAAACTCCAACTAAGCCTACCACAACTGAGGAACCACCAAAGACACAAATTCAGAGTCGGTATGAGACCATCAGAGTCCCCATACTGAGACCATCTGAATATCCCATATGGAAGGTAAGGATGACCATGTTCCTGGAAGCAACAGATCTAGAATACCTGGATAGAATCAAGGAAGGTCCTCACAAACCAACCAAACTCGCTGTTGCAGTTGCAGGTGAAGCAGCAATGACCGTACCAAAGGAGAAGAGTGATTATACTGCTGAGGACATAGCATCAATTGCTAAGGATGCTAAGGTACGACACTTACTGCATAGTTTCATTGATAATGTAATGTCAAACAGGGTAATCAACTGCAAGACTGCTAAGGAGATATGGGATGCTCTGGAAACAAGGTGTCAGGGAACTGACACAATTAAGAAGAACAGGAAGACAATACTCACTCAAGAGTATGAACACTTTGACTCAAAGACTAATGAGTCATTGAATGATTTATATGATAGATTTATCAAACTTTTGAATGATTTGTCATTGATTGATAAAGAGTATGATCTTGAAGATTCAAACCTTAAGTTCCTGTTAGCTCTTCCTGAATGCTGGGATTTGAAGGCAACGACAATAAGAGACAACTACAATCTTGATGAAACAACTCTTGACGAAATCTATGGAATGCTCAAGACTCATGAGCTGGAGATGGAACAAAGAAGCAAGAGGAAAGGAGGAAAGTCAAAGGCAGTTGCTCTTAAGGCTGAAGAAGAATTCCCCAAAGCAGCTTCCTCAAAGAAAGACAAGGGTAAAGCTCTTTTCATAAAGTCTGATACTGAGTCATCAAGTTCTGAGAGTGATGATGACTCAGATTCTGAAAGCTTGCCTGAGACTGATGCTGATGAGGAGATGATGAAGCTGTGTGCTCTTATGGTGAAAGGAATCACCAAGATTGCATACAGGAAGTTCAGGAAGGGAAAGAAGTTTTCCATAAAAAGCATAAGTTCTGATAAGAAGAATTTCAGAAGATCTGAAGGCAGATGAGGAAAGTCTGACAGAGGAGATTACACCAATGTTAAATGCTATAACTGTGGTGAGAAAGGCCACATATCTCCTGACTGCAAGAAGGTAAAGGGTGACAGAGGCAAGGCTCTTGTCACAAAGCAGAAAAGCTGGACAGACACTTCAGACTCTGAAAGTGAGGAGAACTATGCATTGATGGCAAATGCTGATAAAGAAAGTGCTGAGAGCAGTTCTGAAGCTGCTGAAACAAAGGTACCTCATACTACTTATGCTTTTCATACTGATGATATTAATGAGTTGAGAAGATATCTTAAAACCATGTTTGTTAGTTATAGAGACCAAACTTTAACATGTGAAAGATTAACTTCTGAAAATCTTGCATTTAAGAAAAGGAATGATTTCTTAGAAAAAGAGTTAGTCATGTTCCATCAAACTCAGAAGGATAGAGATGATGCTTTTTATGTTAGGGATGAAGTGCTAAAAATGAATGAATCTCTAAAAACTGAGTTAGAAAAGGAAAGAGAGATAATCAGGACTTGGACTAACTCCGGCAGAACAACTCAAAATTTGCTAAGTAGTGAAAATTGGAAAGAGGGCTTAGGTTATGGAGAGAATAAGAATGATAAAGGAACTGAAGAAATTAAGCCTGTTGTTAAGCAAAAGCCAAAGTTAAAACCTGTTAAGTTTGTAACTGTAAAGTCTGATAATGAGAAATCAGAAGTTAAAGAGGAATTAACTTCTGACAAACTAAAACAGGAAAAGACAGCTGAAGTAAACATAGGCTTGATGACAAAGAAGCAGCTTAAGCATAAGCTGAAAGATGTCAAGAATGCAAACAAGGTAAAATCACCTAGGAAAAATAGGAATGGAAAGGAAGGTGTGAATAAAAGCAATGATTATAAACCTGTTCCTGATGCTCCTAGGAAAACATGTCATAACTGTGGAAGTTCTAACCATCTGGCTTCTTTTTGCAGGAAAAATAAGAATATTAACTCCTTACCTTCAAAATCAGGAGTTAAGAGTCAGTCTGTTAGATACAAACCACAAAATCCTTGTTTTCATTGTGGTAGTTTATGGCATTCCATTTATACTTGTAAGGAATATCATAATTTGTACTATAATTATTATCAAATAAAACCTTCTTTGAAGAAAGTTTCCATTGTTCCTTCTAGTATAAATTCTGATTCAAAGTCTGATAATGTAAATTCTGATAAAAAAAATGTTAACATAAACTCTGATGCTAAATCCGTTGCAAATGTTAACAAACTTAATAAGGCCAAAGGATCCAAGCAAGTCTGGGTCCTTAAAACTAATAATTATTGGTCTTTGTGATTGCAGGGCAACATAAAAAATATTCTAGTTCTGGACAGTGGATGTTCAGGACATATGACTGGAAATAAGGCCCTGCTATCAGACTTTGTGGAGAAAGCTGGCCCAAGTGTTTCTTATGGAGATGGCAACATTGGAAAAACATTGGGATATGGCAATATCAATCTTGGAAATGTCATAATTAAACAAGTAGCTCTGGTCTCAGGACTTAAACACAACCTACTGAGTATAAGTCAAATCTGTGACAGAGGTTATCATGTTGATTTCTTTGAAGAACACTGTGAAGTTGTGAGTAAATCTAAAGGTAAAGTTGTTCTAAAAGGATATAGACGTGGTAACATTTATGAAGCTAAGCTTTCAACAAGTACTGATGGCTCTACAATTTGTCTGTTAAGTAGAGCATCAATTGAAGAAAGCTGGAATTGGCATAAGAAACTCTCTCATTTAAATTTCAACAATATAAATGAACTGGTCAAGAAAGATCTTGTGAGAGGATTGCCAAACACAGTATTTGCTCCTGATGGTCTTTGTGATTCATGTCAGAAAGCCAAACAAAGAAAATCTTCATTCAAGAGCAAGACTGATTCATCAATTCTTGAGCCTTATCATCTTATACATGTTGATTTATTTGGTCCAGTAAATGTCATGTCTATTGCAAAGAAGAAGTATGCGTTGGTCATAGTGGATGAGTTCACCAGATACACATGGGTGTATTTCTTGCACACAAAAAGTAAAACTGCATCTATCTTGACTGATCATGTCAAACAGCTGGATAAAATTGTCAAAGATTCTGTGAAAATTTTAAGGAGTGATAATGGCACTGAGTTCAAGAATTTGATAATGGAAGAGTTCTGCAAAAGCCATGGAATAAAGTAGGAATTTTCTGCTCCTGGAACTCCACAGCAAAATGGAGTTGTTGAAAGGAAGAATAGAACTCTCATTGAAGCTGCACGCACAATGCTTGAAGAAGCAAAGCTTCCAACCTATTTCTGGGCTGAAGCTGTGCAGACTGCTTGTTTTACTCAAAATACAACACTCATTAACAAGCATGGAAAAACACCATATGAGATGGTGAAGAAAAAGAAGCCAAATCTGAAATATTTTCATGTATTTGGATGCAAGTGTTTTGTTCTCAAGACTCATCCTGAACAGCTATCAAAGTTTGATCTAAAAGCTGATGAAGGAATCTTTGTTGGATATCCACTTTCCACAAAAGCCTTCAGAGTCTATAATTTGAGAACAAAAGTGGTCATGGAATCTATCAATGTCTCTTTTGATGACAAGAAAATCACTGGTCTTAAAGATTTCGTTGACCATGATCAGCTGAGATTTGAAAATGAAGACTCATATTCTGATACTGAAAATCCTGACAGTCTAAGTCCTGATACTGCAAACTCTGATGGATTAAACTCTGATGTTATTGGAACTGTGGTGACTACGTTAAAGGAAGATGCACCTATGCAGGGGGAGCATACTCAAGATCCTACCACATCTCAAGAAACATCCGAACATACATCTGGCTCTTCAAGTTCTGATTCGTCAAGTTCTGATAAGCCAAGTTCTGATAGTGCTAAAAATATAAATACTGAAGAATCCAACTCAGAGAGCATAGTTTCAGGGGGAGCATCAGAAAATGAAAATGAAGATAGCATGGATCATGGGGGAGCATCCGGTTCTAGAGAAAACCTTCCATCTGCAAGGAAGTGGACAAAATCACATACACCTGATTTGATAATTGGAAATCCTGATGCAGGTGTCAGAACTAGAACAGGTACTTCAAATGAGTGTCTTTATAATTCTTTTCTCTCTCAGACTGAGCCAAAGAAAGTGGAAGAAGCTCTTCAAGATTCTGATTGGGTGCAAGCAATGCAGGAAGAGTTGAATGAATTTGAAAGAAAAAAAGTCTGGACCCTAGTACCAAGACCAAAGAATAGATCTGTTGTTGGTACAAAGTGGGTATTCAGAAACAAAACTGACAGTGATGGCATAATTACAAGGAATAAGGCAAGGCTGGTTACAAAAGGATATTCTCAACAGGAGGGAATTGATTATGATGAAACATTTGCACCAGTTGCTAGGTTAGAAGCCATAAGGATATTTTTGGCTTATGCTGCTCACAAAAAGTTTACTGTCTTTCAAATGGATGTGAAAAGTGTTTTTCTCAATGGAGAATTGGAGGAAGAGGTATATGTTGAACAATCTCCAGGTTTTGTAGATACCAAACATCCAGACTATGTCTACAGACTTGACAAAGCACTTTATGGACTTAAGCAAGCTCCTAGAGCATGGTATGAGACTTTAGCTCAGTTTCTTCTGGAAAGTGGATTCAACAGAGGGACAATAGACAAAACACTGTTCTACCTCAACCATGGAAAGGACTTACTTTTGGTCCAGATTTATGTTGATGATATCATTTTTGGATCTACAAATGACAAACTTTGCAAGAAGTTTGCCAAACTAATGCAGTCAAGATATCAGATGAGTATGATGGGCGAACTTAGCTATTTTCTGGGCCTTCAAGTCAAGCAGAATGAGGAAGGCACTTTTATTTGTCAAACCAAGTACACCAGAAACCTGCTAAAGAAATTTGGAATACAAGATTGTTCAAGTGCATCCACTCCAATGGCCACTGCAACAAAACTGGATAAGGATACCGGTAAATCAGTAGATATTACTGACTACAGAGGTATGATTGGCACTCTACTCTATCTAACTGCTAGTAGACCTGATATCATGTATGCTACCTGTCTTTGTGCAAGATTTCAAGCAGATCCAAGAGAACCTCACTTAACAGCTGTAAAAAGAATCTTTAAATATCTTAAAGGGATAGCTGCTCTGGGATTATGGTATCCTAGAGAATCAGATTTTAAACTAATAGGTTACTCAGATGCAGATTTTGCAGGTTACAAAATTGACAGGAAAAGCACAAGTGGAAGCTGCCAATTTCTTGGAGGCAGATTGGTTTCTTGGTACAGCTAAAAACAAAAGTCAATTTCCACATCAACTGCAGAAGCAGAGTATATTGCTGCAGGAAGCTGTTGTGCACAGATTCTTTGGATGAAAAATCAGTTACTGGATTATGGGTTAACATATTTCAAAATCCCTATTTACTGTGATAATCAAAGTGCTATTGCTATGACAGGTAATCCAGTTCAACACTCAATGACAAAGCACATCAGCATCAGGTACCACTTCATCAGGGAACATGTGGATGAAGGTATAGTGGAATTGCATTTTGTTCCCACAGATCAACAGTTGGCAGATATCTTCAAAAAACCATTATGTGAAGCTACTTTTACAAGATTGGTAAATGAACTTGGAATGGTTTCAGGTTCTTTCTCTAAATCTGCTTAGACTTGTTCTGTGTTATCAGACTTTATGCTCAGTATTTACAGAATTAATCTCATTGTGTATTCTGTGCTTAATTGATAAATGTCTTTAAGTACTGACTGTTGTCTGATATATGTTTCTAAACTCTGATAAGTGATATATCTGTTCTAGTACCTATTCAATCCTATGAGGATAACTGTGCTAGATACTGACCTAGTAGTCTTCAATAAACAAATGATTCCATGGAAGAAGTAATTATTTCAGTGGAAATCTTATGACACTAGCAAATTCTGATAACTGAGCTTAGTTAAGTTCACTTTGTATATCTTATTACTAAGTCACAAATTAGAATAATGCTACTCATCTGTTAAGTTCTGATACTAGTGAAACTGCTGAATGTACTAAGTGCTGATAGACCTCTCTTATCAAAAGAAAAAGCAAAAAAAAAATCAAAGATTAAAATCAGGTACTCCTTTGAGATCTAGAGTAAAAATGTGGAAGGGACGACCCAAGTGCATTGCTGGTATTAAGTAAATATGCATCAGAAAAGCTAAATATTTTCTTGGTGACTTTTCACACTCTATGATTACTGGAGAAATACTCTGAAAATAGCATAAATTCTGATAAACAGTCGTGACTCACTTACACTGAGAAGCCACTGTAAAATAGAATTTCAAAAGATGCATAAAATTAGCACAAAACAGTTGAGGTGGACTCAAGCATAAACTCATTCTTCAGTAGGTTTCAGGACAATGACAGCTCTTTAGCAAAATTTTAGTTATGCCTTATTTCTAAGATGTACTGAAGTGAATCAGACTTTACTCTTTGTATGTTTTTAGCTTAATGCACACACTAATCACTCCATCTGAATGATGAAAATTTCTGTGGTGGTCTATGTTATTTTAGATAAACAGTCATTGTGTCATTATTGCACAAATTCTGAGGACAAGTTCTAAGTTACACGTTCTGATGATTAAGTCCTGACGTCCGTAACTCAGAACTTGTATGAGTATTTACTAAGATGGGCATTCCTTTTTCGAGTTAAGAAATTATGTTCTGATGACTGTTAAGTTCTGGTATAGGTCTAAGTTCTGATTTCTCAGTCTAATCCTTTACTTGGCTTATCTGTGAATAAAATTTGATAACAGTCTCAGTTCGTACTCGAATATGTTGAAGTGGAAGATTAATAGTCACTGTGATTAGGATTAATGGTATTTGTACTTGAACAGTCCACTGTTTCTTGTGTCTTGTGCGGTCTAGACCATGCTTCCTCTTTCCAATGACTGTTATTCTTTTTCAAAGTCTAGGGAGACGAGGTAGAATTAAATCTACCTGTCAGCATTAAATATCTTTGCGTCTCTAGGCATTCTCTTGCCTATATAAACAATCACTTCACATCAGTCTTTCCATCACATTCTTCTCACACACTTATCCTCCTTCTTCTATCAAAAACACAATGGTTCGATACAACATGTTTTTGAACAACCAAACCTTCACAATGGAGCTAAGTTGTGCCGACTGGCAGCAGGAGTGGCATGTAACAGCCATTCCTGAGGAGATCTGGGATTCTGTCCCACAGGAGGTGCTAACTCACATCCTATTCTTCTATATGGATTACCATCGCCATCTGGAGCGATTGGAGGAGGAAAGGCGGGAAGCTATCCGTCAGCAAGAGCGAATCATACGACTCGCCATCTTGTTTGTCGAAGATAGGAAGAGGAAGATGACTTAATCTCGTCTTCTTCCTGTTCTTCTTCATCCTCAGCTTTGTCAGGCTTTTTAGCTAGGACTAAAGCTGTTGATGTTAGGATTAGAAGCTTAGGGAAAGTCTTGTATTGATGTAATTTCCATTTCATAAATGTATTGACTTGATATATTAATGAAAACTATTTTTACTTCAAGATTTTGTCTCTGAGTTATTTTATCGTGTGTTGATAAATCCTGATTGATATTCTGATGACCATTTAAATTTGTTTTTATTTAAGTTCTGATTCTCTATCAGCACTTATTCATCGAAATTATCTCGATCATTTTTAACATGATTTATTTTCAGAATATTAATGTTGCAGTGACAAATAATTCAATCAATGATAACGGGTTAAATTTTGAATTAAAATTGTTTCCCTTGATAAATGGAACAGTTTTTCCTTGAAACTCGGCAAATGGGTAAGTAATGATTACTATTTTCTCGAGCCCAGTAACTATCCGTTATTACTGCATGTCTGACAGGTGTCCAACGGTAATATTTTTTTGTATACGTACCGCAGAGAGAAGATTTCTTTAATCTTTTTAATTTCTTCATCTTTTATCTCTCTTCTTACTTTTACTCTCCTTCACTTTACTATTTCCGTTGTTTTCATACAGATATTATATCAAACACCTATCAGGCATACTTAATTCTCAATTTTTTCACATGGCACCAAAGGATTTAATCATTGATGGAGCTAAGTTTGTTCCAAACAACTATGCTGCAATTCTTGATCATGCTGAAGCTCCATCTGAATTGCACTTTGTGCAAGATCTTCTTGCACATAGTGAGGTTGGGTACGCCTTAACTCAGCCAGAATTATTTTCAAGTCAACAAGTTCTGAGGTTTTGGAGGACTGGCGTTTTTGATGATGGTGGTAACCGTGGAACTCCCAGCATTATCTTCCAAGTGGGTGATTCATCTTTTGTAGTCACTCCTGGTACAGTACGCAGGGCTTTATATCTTCCAGAGGATTGTACTTTCTCAGTTCCAGAGGACTCAGCCCTTCGGGAGTTAATGGCTGAATTGGGATATGAAAAGAGTCTGACGAAACTTGGACAGTTGAAACGAGCTAATATCAGAAGAGAATGGAGTTTCTTCTTTGATTGCATCACCAAAGCCTTTGGGAACAAATGTTCAAATTTTGATGCTATCCCAATTCTGAGTCAGCACATAGGGTATGCTATTATCCATCAAACTCATTTTGATTTTGCAACTGGAATAATTGGTTTTATTGGGGATAGGATGACAGAGGATAGAGATGTTGTTTATTTTGCTAGATTCTGTCAACTTATTTACACTTACTGTACTGATGAACCTCATTTAGTCAGCACTCAAACCCCACCTTTTAAGGTTGCAAAAAGGTACTTTAATGACCTGGTAAATGCTGATACTAAGAAGAAAGTGGTTAGACCATTACAGATTCCTAAGTCTGTGAAACAGATCCTGGTAAATGCTGATCCTGATACTTATAGATCTGTTTACTCTGATGTTCAACCACCTCCAACCACCCAAAATCCATCAACCTCAGTACCTACCTCTCATTCTACTCAACCTACCCTCAGAACTTATCTCAAATCCTATCTCTCCACTTCACAGACTGCTCAACCTTCTTCTTCAGCACCTACTGTGAAGTCTCCATCCTCTAAGCCAAAGAGAACAAAAACTGTTCCTCAAACACCTCAAAAGAGGAGGAGATTTACTTTGAGAGATGAATCAGATTCTGAGGAACAGATTCCTTCTTCAGAACCTGTGGTGATTGAAGCTGAGAAAGCAACTTCTCAGAAGGATTCTGAAATTGGGGGTTCTAGGCTTCTCAAGAGGCTTAGACATATGGTAATTCCTGAAACTCCCAAGGAATCGAAATCAACAAGGAAGTACAAGAAACAGAGGGCACAAAGGCCAGTTTCAGATGATGAGGAGGAAGCAGCTAAGGAAGGGGATCAGGAATCTCTGATCTCACAAGGCAAGGAATTTGCTCCAGTCACTTCTTCTCCATCCACTCCATCTCAGGAAGTTGTATCTGACAAGGCTAACTCCCCATTTGTGTCTCTTGTTGATCCAGGCACAAGTGCTGAAATTGATATTCAGAACTTGGTTGTGCCTGCAATTCTTTTCTTAGAAGCTCCAACAACACATAATCCTTCCACAACACCTGTTACTGATGCTGTTCAAACTCCAGAGTTATCAACAACACCTTCTCTGCATCAAGCTGTTGATGATCAGATTTTAGGTGAGCATCAGGATATGGCTGTTGATCAGAACTTAGTCTCAGATCAGCAATTAGAGGATGCTGAAGCCTCCATTTCTACTCACACTGTTGTCTTATCAGAAGATACTAATTCTTTAAGTTCTGATGCTGCAAATGTTGGAGATACTGGTGAAGCTGCTACAACTGTTGATGCTGATGAAGCAGGTCCTTCACGACTTACTCCTCCACCGACTCTTCCTAAGTCTGAACTGGTAAAGGAGTTTGTTATCAGGGATGCACCAGTGCCTTGGAGTGAAACTCCTGCAGGTCAGGAGTGGACTAAGGAATGGAACTCAGTTTCATGTGTTCCAAATGCTTTACATCTTGCTGAGCACCTGACTAAAGCTGATGAAATGTTAAATTCTGATGATTTTAAAACCCATCTTAGAGTCACTGCATTGAGTACTAAACATCTACAAGGTCTTCATTCCAATACTCATGCCGAGCTACACAAGATTCAGGAGAACTTTATCAAACAGGAACAAGTTTGGAAAATTGATAAGAAAAAGTTCTTCCAACCTACCATTGACAGGGTTGCTTATATTGAGAAAACTCAAGAGAAATAACAAGCTCAGATTGATCAAATTCTGACAAATCAAGCTTCTCAGCAATCGCAACTTACTGAAATCCAGACCTCAGTGGAACTACTTATCTCTCTTTTATTACCTGCTGATGCCAAAAAGGGGGAGAAGGTAATTAAGTCCAAATGCACAACCAACAAGACACTGCAAGGAAAGGATGATGAAAAAGATGACCAAGGAACCTCTGGAATGGACAGTGGTCATAGTCAAGGTAGAAGGTTTACATCAAGACAAACTAGTCACAGAACAAGTTCTGATACTGGGAAAAGAATAAGTTCTGCTACTGGTAAAAGGATAAGTTCTGATGAACTTCTAGATCTTGATGAGGAAATGTCAAGATGGTTATTTCTTCAAGAAAATCCAGGGATGGACTTGGAAAGTTTAAAGGAAGAAGAAGCTAGACTTAAATCAGAGAAAGTCACATCTAAATCTGAAGCTTCTGGTAAAAAGTTACTTCCAAAACCTAAAGGCATTGTGATCAAAGAAAGGACACATACTGAAGCAACTTTGGCTAGATCACAACCACAGATAGATCCAAGATCCAAGGGTAAAGAAAAGGTTGGTGAACCTATCAAGCCTTATGTACCTCCTGAGGAAGAAGAAATTACTGATGGAAAAGATGATCTTGCTCTGACTACAAGAAAAGTTCTTAAAACAACCTCTGACATGGCTCAAGTTGTTCAGAGTCAAGAAATTGTAAGTTCTGATATTCAGAAGAAGCAAGTAACCTCTGATAGTGCTCAAGTTAACTTGATATCAGAAAATAGATCAAAGACACTCCTACCAGGATTCACTAAAGCAAAACAGACTCAATCTTTGAAGACTACTGCAACTGGTTTTGAAGCAAGAGTAGTTATTGGAAAGGAAGCTAGAGATAAAACTGGATTGGGAAGTGCTGATGAAAGAAGAGTACACAACACTACCAATGATCCAACTTCCTTGAGTGAACCAGGTATTGGAGCAACTCCTGAGAGATTGAATCAACTGGAATTTGTACAGATGGTTTACCATACCTACTTGAAAGAATACATCATGTTGTATTTCATGACAGATGGTAGGGTTTATCATATAAGAAAAAATGCCATTCCTTTGAAGTATTTTGAAGAATTGGAGCATGTACTTTTCTTACTTCAAGTGGATGACAGAATAACAGAGACTGCTGCAAACTACTTAAAAGAACAGATTCAGAGACAGAAAAGGCTTTATTCTGTTAAGTCTGACAGTAGATATGTTCCAAAGTACAGAGATCACAATGGTGATATTGTTGATATGAAGCCTAATACTGCACAGATCAGAACGTATCTTGGTATTAAGGGACTTGAATTCAATCTTGAGTCAGACAAAGCTTATGTTATAAGACTAGATCAGGAGTTAAGAAAAGCAAAGATTAATGATCTCAGAGCTGCAATCTTTCAAACTGGTGAAGATACTGCAGAGCTTAAAGGTGTTAAAAGGAGAATGATTGATGAACTAAGATATGCTGAGAAATGTTTGTTGAAGAACTATCTCAGAACAACTCCTGACATCAGAGAGATCAGAAAATGAAGAAGCCAAGTCGAAGATCAACAACTGCTCAAATTCTGATATTTATACAGATTGAAGTTGTTATCAAAAGTTGAAATTGGTAAAAACTTTAAGGACTGTAAGTTGTAGTTATCTAGTCTATTTCTCATGCATTTGTACTTAATGTTTTTGACATCATCAAATATCTTTTAAACTTGTATATTTTGTTAATTTACAAGTTGGGGGAGATTGTTAGATATATTTGATAATGTCATGGCTAATATGTTTTATGTTTAGCTTTCAGATCTTACGTGAACAGGATAAATCAGTACTTAACTATTGATCAGTACTTATACTGGAAGTCAGGACTTAAGGATATCAGTACTTATATTATCAGGAGATAATCATCAGAAGATAGATATCAGAACTTAAGTGCTGAAGGACAATCAAATAAGGACAGTAGCTGATTAAAGGAAAGAAGATTGAGATAAACATAAGAAGAGATATGCATGAAGAAGGAATTCCGTGAAGAATGGAATACTTGGAAGAAAAGATATTTGATTGATATATTTTAGGAAGCAGAATTATATTCCATATCAATTAGCGATTATCTTGTAACTGTGTAGTATATAAACACAGACATAGGGTTTACACTATAAGTGTTATCATTATTAGAAAAGATTATTCATTGTAACCCTAGCAGCTCTCGTGATATTTGTTCATCACTGAGAGGTAACAGTTCCATACTGTAACAGAGTTTATTGTTTCAATAAAGTTTGTTTTCTGTTACTTAAGTACTTAAAGTTCGATTTGAGTGTACTATTCACTATATTCATCCCCTCTACAGTGTGTGTGACCTAACAGACATTATTTGTGTATACCCTTAGTATAGGGGACCCAAAGGTTAACATTTTTCTAGAACCGGGAGGCGATGTTCCCGAGTATATTATATATATATAGTTTTAAAAACTATTAATCGAATAATATTTATTCGATAGTTTTAAATTATTAGTGAATATTTGTTAGGTCACACACACTGTAGAGGGGGGTGAATACAATGTATAGCACAATCAAATCGAACTTTAATAACTCAAGTAACAGAAAACAAACTTTATTCAAAACAATAAACTCTGTTACAGTATGGAACTGTCCTCTCTCCGTGATGAACAAATATCACGAGAGCTGCTAGGGTTACAATGAATAATCTTCTCGATAATGATAACTCTTTTAGTGTAAACCCTATGTATGTGTTTATATACTACACAGTTACAAGATAATCGCTAATTGATATGGAATATAATTCTGCTTCCTAAAATATATTAATCAGATATCTTTTCTTCCAAGTATTCTATTCTTCATAGAATTCCATCTTCATGCATATATCTTCTTATGTTTTGTCTTGATCTTCTCTTCCTATAAATCAGCTGCTTTCCTTATCTGAACGTTTCCTTTAAGTCCTGATATTATATTCTGATAAATATCTTCTGAACCTTAAGTACTGATGACTTAAGTTCTGACTTCAGTATAAGTGCTGATTTCAGTTAAGTACTGATTTGTCCTGTTTAAGTAAGATCTGAAAACTAAACATAAATCATATTAGACATTACATTATCAAATATATCTAACAATCTCCCCCAACTTGTAAATTAGCATAATATACAAGTTAACAGATATTTGATGATGTCAAAAATGTTAAGTACAAATGCATGAGAATTTGACTAGATAACTACAACTTACAGTCCTTAAAGCTTTACCAACTTTATCTTCTGATAACAACTTCAGTCTGTATTCATATTAGAATTTGAGCAGTTGTAGATCTTGACTTGGATTCATCTTCTGATCTCTCTAATGTCAGGAGTTGTTCTGAGATAGTTCTTTAACAAACATCTCTCAGCATATCTGAGTTCATCAATCATCCTCCTTTTAACATCTTTAAGTTCTGCAGAATCTTCACCAGTTTGAAAGATTGCAGCCCTGAGATCATTAATTTTAGCTTTCTTTATGTCCTGATCCATTCTGATCAAATACGCCTTGTCAGACTCAAGATTGAATTCCACATCCCTGTAACCCAGAAAGGTAGTTATAATCTTAGCAGAGTTAGGCTTCATCTCTATACTTTGGAAGATATGTGCTGTCAGACTTAACAGAATAAAGCCTTTTCTGTTTCTAAATTTCACTCTTCAAAAAGTTTGCAGCACTTTCTGTTATTTTGTCATTCACTTGAAGTAAGAATAATACATGTTCCAATTCTTCATAATACTTCAGTGGAATGGCATTTTCCCTTATATGATAAACCCTACCATCTGTCATGAAGTACAACAAGATGTGTTCTTTCAAGTAGGTATGGTAAACCATCTGTACAGATTCTAGTTGATTCAATCTTTCAGGAGTTGCTCCAATACCTGGTTCACTTAAGGAAGTTGAATCATTGGTTGTGTTATGTATTCTTCTTTCATCAGCACTTCCCAATCCAGTTTTATCTCTTGCTTCCTTTCCAGTAACCACTCTTGCTTCAAAACCACTTGCAGCAGTCTTCAAAGGTTGAGTATGTTTGGCTTTGTGAATCCTGGTAGGAGTATCTTTGAAGGTTTAACATGAGCAGTGTCAGAGGTTTCCTTTGATTTATCTTCTGATATCAAGTTAACTTGAGCTATGTCAGAGGTTACTTGCTTCTTTGAGATATCAGAACTAACTCTATCTTTACTCTGAACAACTTGAGCCATGTTAGAGGTTGTCTTAGAAATTTTTCTTGAAGTCAGAGCAAGATCAGCATCTTCAACAATAATTTCTTCATCCACAGGAGGCACATAAACCTTGATAGGTTCACCAATTTTCTCTTTGCCCTTAGACCTTGGATCTATCTGCAATTGTGATTTAGCCTTGATTGCTTCAGGATTTGTTCTTTCTTTTATCACAATGCCTTTGACTTTTGGAAGTTTCTTTTTACCAACAGAAGCTTCAGATTTAGATTTGACTTTTTCTGATTTAAGTCTAGCTTCTTCTTCGATCAGACTCTCCAAGTCCATTCCTGGATTTTCCTTAAGAAATAACTGTCTTGACATATCTTCATCAAGATCCAAAAGTTCATCAGAACTTATCCTTTTACCAGTAGCAGAAGTAATTCTTTTTCCAGCATCAGAACTTTTCCTGTGACTTGTAATTTTAGCTCCTCTTGATGAGAAACTTCTACCTTGACCATGACCTCCACCCATTCCAGAGTTTCCCTGGTCATCTTTTTCATCATCCTTCCCCTTCAGTGTCTGATCAGTTTTGCATTTGGACTTAATTACTTTCTCCCCCTTTTTGACATCAGCAGGTAAGAGAAGAGAGATAAGCAATTCCACTGAGGCTTGGATTTCATCAAGTTGAGATTGCCGAGAAGCTTGATTTTTCAAAATATCATCAATCTGAGACTGTTGCTTCTCTTGGGTCTTCTCAATATAAGCAACTCTGTCAAAGGTAGGTTTAAAGAAACTTTTCTTTTCAAGTTTCTTAACTGTTTCTTGCTTGAGCAATTCTTCCTGAATTTTATGTAACTCTGCATGAGTTTTTGAATGGAGACCTTACAGATGTCTAGTACTCAATGCAGTGAATCGAAGTTGTGTCTTGAAATCATCACTAATTAACATTTCATCAGCTTTTGCCAAGTCCTCAGCAAGAATCTTTTCAGATGGAACAAAGGTAACTGAGTTCCATTCCTTAGTCCACTCATGTCCTCGAGGAGTTTCACTCCAAGGTACTGGTGCTTCTCCTCGTACAAACTTCTTGACTAGTTCATATTTAGAAACAGTTTGTTGAGGTGCATGTCCTGAAGGACCAGCTTCATCAGCATCTGCATTTGGAGCAGCATCACCAGTATCATCAACATCTGCATTTGGAGCAGCATCACCAGTATCATCAGCATTTGCAGCATCAGAACTTACAGAATCAGCATCTTCTGATAAAACAACAGTATGAGAAGCAATCGAGGCTTCAGCATTATCCTCTAAGTGCTGATCTGTTTCCAAGTTCTAATCAACAGCCATATCCTGATGCTCACCTATAGTCTGATCATTAAGATCTAGATGTAGAGAAGGTGTAGTAGACAATTCTGGAGTTTGAGTAGCATTAGTAACAGGTGTTGTTGTGTGATTAATTGTTGTTGGAGCTTCTAAGTAGAGAACCTCAGGCACAACTAGGTTTTGAATATCAATTTCAGCACTTGTGCCTTGGTCTACAGGAGATACAGTTTCATGTACAGGAGACACAGATGGTGTGTTTGCCTTGTCTGTGGTAGCTTCCTGAGTTGGGGTTAATGGAAAAGGAGATGCAGTAGCTTCAGTAAATTCTGGTTCTTGTGAGATCAGAGATTCCTGATCTCCTTCCTTAGCTGCTGCTTCCTCATCATCTGAAGCTGGCCTTTTAGCTCTCTGTTTCTTGTATCTCTTTGATGGTGGGGATTTCTTGGGAGGTTCAGCAGAAGTCATTCCTCTAAGCCTTTTAAGAAGCTTAGATCCCCCAATTCCAGAATCCTTCTGAGAAGGAACCTTCTCAGCTTCTGTAACAACAGGTTCTGATGCAGAAACTTGTTCCTCACTATCAGACCCATCTCTCAGAACAATCCTCCTTCTCTTCTGTGGTGTTTGAGGAACAGTCTTTGTCCTCTTGGGCTTGGAAGATGAAGGCTTCACAATAGGTGCTGAGGATGAAGGTTGAGCTGTCTGTGAAGGTGTGAGATATGATTTGAGATATGTTTTGAGGGAGGGTTGAGGTATAGATGTATGAGTGGTATGTTCTGATGGTTGCTGTGGTGTTTGAGATGTGGTGGTAGGTTGGACATCAGGATAAACAGATCTATAGGTTTGAGGATCAGCATTTACCAAGATCTATTTTACAGACTGAGGAATCTGTAAGGGTCTAACCACCGTTTTCTTAAGGTTAGCATTTACCAAGTCATTAAAGGCTCGTTTTGCAAGTTTAAAAGGTGGATATAAGTCAGTAGTAGGTTGGGGTTCATCAGCACAACATAAATTATATATAAGCTGACAGAATCTAGCAAAGTAGACAACATTCCTATCCTCTGTCATCCTATCCCCAATAAAACCAATCACAACACTTGCAAAATCAAAATGAGTTTGGTTAATAATAGCATACCCGATGCGCTGACTCATTATTGGAATGGCATCAAAGTTGGAACACTTATTCCCGAAGGCTTTAGTGATGCAGTCGAAGAAGAAGCTCCATTCCTTTCTGATATGTGCCCGTTTCAACTGTCCAAGCTTAGCCAAACTCCTTTCATACCTTAAACTGTCCATTACCTCTTGTAGAGTTGATTCCTCCGGTGTTGAAAAAATACAGCCTTCTGGTAAATGTAAGGCCTTGCGAATTGTACCAGGAGTTACCACATGTTCAGAATCATCCACTTCAAAAATAATATTGGGAGTACCAGTTGCACCACCATTATCAAAATGCCCAGTCCGCCAAAACGTCAGAACTTGTTGGCTTGAAAAGACTGAAGGTTGGGTTAATGAATACCCAATTTCACTGTGTGCAAGAAGATCTTGCACAAAATGCAACTCAGAAGGAGCTTCATCATGATTGAGAATTGCAGCATAGTTATTTGGAACGAACTTAGCTTCATCAATGATCAAATCCTTAGGTGCCATGAGAAAAATTGAAAATTGAGAGTGCCTGTAAGGTGTTTGATAAAATGTCTGTATGAAAAACAACTTCAGGAGATGAGACATAGTAAAAGTGGAGAAAGAGAGATAAAGTGTAAAAGTAAATAAAAGATTGTATAATCTTCTCTCTCTCTTACTTATACATGGTTAAAAAAAATATAACCGTTGGACACCTGTTAGACATGCAACAATAATGAATAGTTAATGGGCACGGGAAAACATTAATCATTACTTTTGACATGCAGTTTTTCAAGGAAAAACCGTTCCACTTACCCAGTAATCCCATTAATTGAGGTAAGTCAGTTTTAATTCAAAATTTAAACTGTTCCCACTTATTCAATTATTTTCACTGCAAAACCAATATTTTGAAAATAAATTTCAAGTGTGAGAATGACCAAAATAAATCAAGTAAACAAGTACTGATATTTTAAAATCAGAACTTAATTTAAATCAATGATTAAAATGATCATCAGAACATGGATATATCAGGATTTAACAGTGCAGTTAAATTGCAAACATCTCAGAGACAGAATCTTGCAAAAATAAGAAATTCCATTAATATATTAAGAGTATACATTCATGAAATTGAAATTACATCAGAGTATTACAAGACTGTCCTAAGCTTTTAAACCTAACATCAACAACTTTTGTCCTCGGCTAAAAAGCCGGACAAAGCTGACGATGAAGAAAAACAGGAAGAAGAAAATAAATTATTTCTTCTTCCGACTCTCTACAAAAAGAATAGCGAGTCGAATGATTCGCTCTTGTTGGTGGAGAGCTTCCAGCCGTTCTTCCTCCAATCGCTCCAGATGGCGATGGTAATCCATGTAAAAGAACAGGAGGTGTGTGAGAACCTCTTGGGGAACTGAGTCCCAAATCTCATCAGGAATGACAGTTACGTGCCATTCCTGCTGCCAGGCCTCACAGCTCAGCTCCATGTTGAAGGTCCCATAGTTCAAAAACATATTGTAGTTGACCATATTTGTGTTGGTATGAAGGAAAGGAGAGTGAGTATGTGAGAAAAGAAATGATGTGTAGGCTGATGTGAAGTGTTGGTTTATATAGGCAAGAGAATGCCAGGAGATGCGAGGAAATTTAATGCTGACAGGTAGAAATAATTCTACCTCGTCTCCCTAGACTGGGAAGAGGAAAGACAGTCATTGGAAGTGTAAAACGAGGTTTAATGCGCACAAGAAACAAGTAAAAATTAATGTGCATGTACGTGTACCACTATCCCTAATTATATTGACTGTTAATATTCCGCCCAAACATATTCTGATTGAAAATGAGACTGTTTCATATTTTAACCACAAATAAGTCAAGTAAAAGATCAGAATTTAAAACTTAGACTTATATCAGAACTTAACAGTCATCAGAACATGATTTCTTAACTCGAAAAATGAATGCCTATCTCCGTAATTCTTCACCCAAATTCTGATATCGATTCTTCAAAACTTAATCATCAGAACATTCAATAGAACCTTTCCTCAGAATTTATGCAATCTGACACATAAACTGTTCATCTACAACAACATGAATCACCACAGTAATTTTCATCATTCATATGGAGTGTTAGTGTGTGCATTAGGCTAAATATCAGACAAAGAGTAAAGTCTGATTCACTTCAGTATATCTTAGAAATAAGGCAGAACTAAAACTTTACTCAAAATCTGTCATTATTCTGAAGCCTACTATTGAATGAGTTCATGCATGAGTCCACCTCAACTGTCTTGTGCTAATTTTGTGCATCTTTTTAAATTCCATTTTGCAGTGGCTTCTCAGTGTAAGTGAGTCACGACTGCTTATCAGAATTTATGCTATTATCAGAGTATTTCTCCAGTAATCATAGAGTGTGAAAAGTCACCAAGAAAAATATTTTGCTTTTCTGATGCATATTACTTAATACCAGCAATGCACTTGGGTCGTCCCTTCCACATTTTTACTCTAGACCTCAAAGGAGAACCTGATTTTTATTTCTTTTTCTTTTCCTTTTTATTTTGATAAGAGAGGTTTATCAGCACTTAGTATATTCAACAGATTTATTAACATCAGAACTTAACAGATGAGAAGCATTCTTCTAGTTTTTGACTTAGTAATAAGATAGACAAAGTAAACTTAACTAAGCTCAATATCAGAATTTGCTTGTGTCAATGGATTTCCACATAAATAATTACTTCTAACATGGGATCTCTAGTATATTGAAGACTACTAGGTCAGCATCTAGCACAGTTATCCTCATAGGATTGAATAGTCACAGAAACAGTCATATCACTATCAGAGTTTAGAAATTCATATCAGATAATAATTAGTACTTAAGCAATTTTCAATTAAACACAGAATACACGGAGAGAGTAATATCTGTAAATATTGATCATAAAGTCTGATGTATCAGAACAAAACTAAGCAGATTTAAAGAAAGAACCTGAAACCATTCCAAGTTCATTTACCAATATTGTAAAAGTAGCTTCATACAATGGTTTTGTGAAGATATCTACTAGTTGTTGATCTGTTGGAACAAAGTGCAATTCCACTGTACCTTCATCCACATGTTCCCTTATGAAGTGGTACCTAATGCTGATGTGCTTTGTCATTGAGTGTTGAATTGGATTACCTGTCATAGCAATAGCACTTTGATTATCATAGTAAATAGGGATTTTAAAATATGTTAACCCATAATCCAGTAACTGATTCTTCATCCAAAGAATCTGTGCACAACAGCTTCCTGCAGCAATGTACTCTGCTTCTGTAGTTGATTTGGAAATTGACTTTTGTTTCTTGCTAAACCAAGAAACCAATCTGCCTCCAAGAAATTGGCAGCTTCCACTTGTGCTTTTCCTGTCAATTTTGTAACCTGCAAAATCTGCATCTGAGTAACCTATTAGTTTAAAATCTGATTCTCTGGGATACCACAATCCCAGATCAGTTGTTCCCTTAAGATACTTGAAAATCCTTTTCACAGCTGTTAAGTGAGGTTCTCTTGGATCTGCTTGAAATCTTACACAAAGACAGGTAGCATACATGATATCAGGTCTACTAGCAGTTAGATAGAGTAGAGAGTCAATCATACCTCTGTAATCAGTAATATCTACTGATTTACCAGTATCCTTATCCAGTTTTGTTGCAGTGGCCATGGGAGTGGATGCACTTGAACAATCTTGCATCCCAAATTTCTTCAGCAAATTTTTGGTGTATTTGATTTGACAAATAAAAGTGCCTTCTTCATTCTGCTTGACTTGAAGGCCCAAAAAATAGCTAAGTTCCCCCATCATACTCATTTGATATCTTGACTGCATCAGTTTGGCAAACTTCTTGCAAAGTCTGTCATTTGTAGAACCGAAAATGATATCATCAACATATATCTGAACCAGAAGTAAGTCCTTTCCATGGTTGAGGTAGAACAATGTTTTGTCTATAGTTCCTCTGTTAAATCCACTTTCCAGAAGAAACTGAGCTAAAGTCTCATACCATGCTCTTGGAGCTTGCTTAAGGCCATAGAGTGCATTATCAAGCCTGTAGATATAATCTGGATAATTGGAATCTACAAAGCCTGGAGGTTATTCAACATATACTTTCTCCTCCAATTCTCCATTGAGAAAAGCACTTTTCACATCCATTTGAAAGACAGTAAACTTTTTGTGAGCAGCATAAGCCAAAAATATCATTATGGCTTCCAATCTAGCAACTGGTGCAAATGTTTCATCATAATCAATTTCCTCCTGTTGAGAATATCCTTTTGCAACCAACCTTGCCTTATTCCTTGTAATTATGCCATCACTATCAGTTTTGTTTCTGAATACCCACTTTGTACCAACAACAGATCTGTTCTTTGGTCTTGGCACTAGGGTCCAGACTTTGTTTCTTTCAAATTCATTTAACTCTTCCTGCATTGCTTGGACCCAATCAGCATCTTTAAGAGCTTATTCCACTTTCTTTGGTTCAGTCTGAGAAAGAAAATAATTGTAAAGACATTCACTTGAAGTAGATGTTCTAGTTCTGACTCCTGCATCGAGATTTCCAATTATTAAGTCAGGTGTATGTGATTTAGTCCACTTCCTTGCAGATGGAAGGTTTTCTCTAGAACTAGATGCTCCCCCATGATCCATGCTATCTTCATCAACATTTTCTGATGCTCCCCCTGAAACTATGCTCTCTGAGTTGGATCCTTCAGTATTTAGATTTTCAGAACTATCTGAACTATCAGAACTTGGCTTATCAGAACTTGATGAATCAGAACTTGAAGAGCCAGTTGTCTGTTCTGATGCTTCTTGAGATGTGGTTGTATCTTCAGTATGCTCCCCCTGCACAGGTGCATCTTTCTTTGGCGTAGTCATCACAGTTTCAATAACATCAGAGTTTAATCCATCAGAGTTTGCGGTATCAGGATTTAGATTGTCAGGATTTTCAGTATCAGAATTTAAGTCTTCATTTTCAAATCTCAGCTGATCATGATCATTGAAATCTTTAAGTCCAGTAATCTTCTTATCATCAAAAGAGACATTGATAGATTCCATGACCACTCTTGTTCTCAAGTTATAGACTCTGAAGGCTTTTGTGGAAAGTGGATATCCAACAAAGATTCTTTCATCAGCTTTTAGATCAAATTTGGATAGCTGTTCAGGATGAGTCTTAAGAACAAAACACTTGCATCCAAATACATGAAAATACTTCAGATTTGGCTTCTTTTTCTTCACCATCTCATATGGTTTCTTTCCATGCTTGTTAATTAGTGTTGCATTCTGAGTAAAACAAGCAGTCTGCACAGCTTCAGCCCAGAAATAGGTTGGAAGCTTTGCTTCATCAAGCATTGTATGTGCAGCTTCAATGTGAGTTCTATTCTTTCTTTCAACAACTCCATTTTGCTGTGGAGTTCCAGGAGCAGAAAATTCCTGCTTGATTCCATAGTTTTTGCAGAACTCTTCCATTATCAAATTCTTGAACTCAGTACCATTATCACTTCTTATTATCTTCACAGAATCTTTGACCAACTTATCCAGTTGCCTAACATGATCAATCAAGATAGATGCAGTTTCACTTTTCGTGTGCAAGAAATACACCCATGTGTATCTGGTGAACTCATCCACTATGACCATAGCATATTTCTTCTTTGCAATAGACATGACATTTACTGGACCAAATAGATCAACATGCAGTAAGTGATAAGGCTCAAGAATTAATGATTCAGTCTTGCTCTTGAATGAGGATTTCCTTTGTTTAGCCTTCTGACAAGAATCACAAAGGCCATCAGGATCAAATACTGACTTTGGCAGTCCTCTCACAAGATCTTTCTTGACTAGTTCATTTATATTGTTGAAATTTAAATGAGAGAGTTTCTTGTGCCAATTCCAGCTTTCTTCAATTGATGCTCTACTCATCAGACAGATTGCAGAACCATCATTACTTGTTGAAAGCTTGGCTTCATAGATGTTACCACGCCTGTGTCCTTGCAGAACAACTTTGCCTGTAGATTTACTTACTACTTCACAGTGTTTTTCAAAGAAATCCACATGATAACCTCTGTCACAGATTTGACTAACACTCAGCAGATTGTGTTTAAGTCCTGAGACCATAGCTACTTCCTTAATGATGACATTCCCAAGATTGATATTGCCATATCCCAATGTTTTTGATTGATATTGCCATATCCCAATGTTTTTCCAATGTTGCCATCTCCATAAGAAACACTTGGGCCAGCTTTCTCCACAAAGTCTGATAGCAGGGCTTTATTTCCAGTCATATGTCCTGAACATCCACTTTCCAGAACTAGGATGTTTATCCTGTTGCCCTGCAATCACAAAGACCACTAATGATTAGTTTTAAGGACTCAAACAAGCTTGGATCCTTTGGCCTTATTAAGTCTGTTAACATTTGCAGCGGATTTAGCATCAGAGTTTATGTTAACATTTTTCTTATCAGGATTTACACTATCAGACTTTGAATCAGAACTTACACTAGAAAGAACAATGGTAACTTTCTTTAAAGAAGGTTTTATCTGATAATAATCATAGTACAAACTATGATATTCCTTAAAAGTATAAATGGAATGTCATAAACTACAACAATGAAAACAAGGATTTTGTGGTTTATATCTAACAGACTGACTCTTAACTCCTGACTTTGAAGGTAAGGAGTTTATGTTCTTATTCTTCCTACAAAAAGAAGCCAGATGGTTAGAACTTCCACAGTTATGACATGTTTTTCTAGGAGCATCAGGAACAGACTTATAATCATTGCTTTTATTCACGCCTTCCTTTCCATTCCTATTTTTCCTAGGTGATTTTACCTTGTTTGCATTCTTAACATCTTTCAGCTTATGCTTAAACTGCTTCTTAGTCATTAGGCCTACGTTTACTTCAGTTGTCTTTTCCTGTTTTAGTTTGTCAGAAGTTAATTCCTTTTTAACTTCTGATTTCTCATTATTAGACTTTACAGCTACAAACTTAACAGGTTTTAACTTTGGCTTTTGTTTAACAAGTATAGGCTTAATATCTACAGTTCCTTTATCATTCTTATCATCTCCATAACCTAAGCCCTCTTTCCAGTTTTCACTACTTAACAAATTCTGAGTTGTTCTGCCAGAGTTAGTCCAAGTCCTGATAATCTCTCTTTCCTTTTCTAACTCAGCTTTTAGAGATTCACTCATTTTAAGCACTTCATCCCTAAAATAGAAAGCATCATCTCTATCTTTCTGAGTTTGATGGAACATGACTAACTCTTTTTCTAAATAATCATTCCTCTTTTTGCAAGCAAGATTTTCAGAAGTTAATCTTTCACATGTTAAAGTTTGATCTCTATAACTAATGAACATGGTTTTAAGATATCTTCTCAACTCATTAATATCATCAGTATGAAAGGCATAAGTAGTTTGAGTTACCTTTAATTCAGCAGCTTCAGAACTGCTTTCAGCACTTGCCTTATCAGCATTTGCCATCAAGGCATAATTCTCCTCACTTTCAGAATCTGAGGTGTCTGTCCAGCTTTTCTTCTTTGTGACAAGAGCCTTGCCTTTGTCACTCTTCACTTTCTTTCAATCAGGAGATATGTGGCCTTTCTCACCACAGTTGTAGCATTTGACATTTGTATAATCTCCTCTGTCAGACTTTCCTCCTCTGCCCTCAGATTTTCTGAATTTTTTCTTATCAGAACTTGCACCTTTCCTGGAAAACTTCTTTCCCTTCCTGAACTTCCTGTATGCAATCTTTGTGATTCCTTTCACCATAAGAGCACACAGCTTCATCATCTCTTCATCAGCATCCGTCTCAGGAAAGCTTTCAGATTCTGAGTCATAATCACTTTCAGAACTTGATGACTCAATATCAGACTTTGTGAAGAGAGCTTTACCCTTGTCTTTCCTTGAGGTAGCTGCCTTGGGGGATTCTTCTTCAGCCTTAAAAGCAACTGTCCTTGACTTTCCTCCTTTCCCCTTGCTTCTTTGTTCCATCTCAAGTTCATGAGTCTTGAGCATCCCATAAATTTCATCAAGAGTTGTTTCATCAAGATTATAGTTGTCTCTTATTGTTGTTGCCTTCAAATCCCAGCTTTCAGGAAGAGCCAACAGGAATTTAAGGTTTGAATCTTCAAGATCATACTCCTTATCAACCAGTGACAAATCATTCAAGAGTTTGACAAATCTATCATATAAATCAGTCAATGACTCATTAGCTTTTGAGTCAAAGTGTTCATACTCTTGAGTGAGTATAGTCTTCCTGTTCTTCTTAATCATATTAGTTCCCTGACATCTTGTTTCCAAGGCATCCCATATCTCCTTTGCAGTCTTGTAGTTTATTACCCTGTTTGATATTACATTATCAATGGTACTGTGCAGTAAGTATCGTACCTTAGCATCCTTAGCAATTGATGCGATATCTTCAGCAGTGTAGACACTCTTTTCTTTTGGTACTGACTTTGCTGCTTCACCTGCAACTGCAACAGCGAGCTTCGTTGGTTTGTGAGGCCCTTCCTTGATTCTATCAAGATATTCTGGATCTGTAGCTTCCAGAAACATGGTCATCCTCACCTTCCATATGGGATATTCAGATGGTCTCAATATGGGAACTCTAATAGTCTCATATCGGCTTTGAATTTGTGTCTTTGGAGGTCCTTTGGTTTTGGTGGGCTTAGTTGGAGTTTCTACTTCGGACATAATTGTTTTTGGATCTTAAAATGTTTGTGTGTTAACAGATAGGCTCTGATACCACTTGTTAGGTCACACACACTGTAGAGGGGGGTGAATACAGTGTATAGCACAATCAAATCAAACTTTAATAACTCAAGTAACAGAAAACAAACTTTATTCAAAATAATAAACTCTGTTACAGTATGGAACTGTCCTCTCTCAATGATGAACAAATATCACGAGAGCTGCTAGGGTTACAATGAATAATCTTCTCGATAATGATAACTCTTTTAGTGTAAACCCTATGTCTGTGTTTATATACTATACAGTTACAAGATAATCGCTAATTGATATGGAATATAATTCTGCTTCCTAAAATATATCAATCAGATATCTTTTCTCTTAAGTATTCTATTCTTCATAGAATTCCATCTTCATGCATATCTCTTCTTATGTTTTGTCTCGATCTTCTCTTCCTATAAATCAGCTGCTTTCCTTATCTGAACGTTTCCTTTAAGTCCTGATATTATATTCTGATAAATATCTTCTGAACCTTAAGTACTGATGACTTAAGTTCTGACTTCAGTATAAGTGCTGATTTCAGTTAAGTACTGATTTGTCCTGTTTAAGTAAGATCTGAAAACTAAACATAATTCATATTAGACATGATATTATCAAATATATCTAACAATATTAGTTTGAATATTCATTCGAGGACTTACGACTCTATTTATCTTATTAAATAATATTCATTATTTTCTTAAAGAAAAATGTTTCGTTATTTACCAAGTATTCGAGAAATGATTGATATCGTCAATCATTCTTACCTTAAATATTTTCATAAAGTTATTTTCAAAACTTTTACTTCATTTGCTTTGATAAAAGCTATTCGTTATTTGAATATTATTTATAACTTAATATTCAGATATTCTTTGATTATCTTGGAATTGATTTATTCTATCAAATCATCCTTATTCTAAACGCTTTCAAAAATATTTTTCAGTCTTCAAAATGATTTTAAAGGCTAGAGCGGATCCCAAAACTCGTTTTCAAATTTAAGATCTTCCTTTCGAATGGGACTTGAATACTCGCTAAAAAATCTGAGGGATCTGGCTCTGTGGTGTATTTTATATTCGCAACGAGGTTGCTGTTTTGAGAAAACAATTTGATTACTTACCCAACGTTCGAGAAGTAAGTCCATCTAAATGCGTCGGCATAAGCGACATGGGCTCAGTGGGAGCCATCAAGGTGTAAGTGGCAGTCCATCAAAGCATAAGTGGCTGAGTGGTAGTCCAGCATAAGATCCTAATACGGCCAGGGTGATGACCAGTGGGGAATTCAGCCATCTACTAGTAGAAAAGGTTACTTAATGGGTATCTTTGCCTGATCAGCAAGATATCGGGTTTATGCCGAAGTTTTCTTCTTTCCAAATTAATTGGGTATTACAACTCTGTTTATACTGTTCAGAACTGAGGTTTTCAAGGAAAGTATGAGAGATATATATGTATAGGTGTATATATATATATATATCGGGACTTAATGAAGTATCTCGTAACTTTATTTCTTTTGAATGATATTTTAAAGATTGATTCTATTCAAGTCTTATCTTGTAGTCTCATCTATGTGGTGAACTTTTGATTATACCTTGAAAGGTGGTAGTTCAAGTAGTATTTGGAAAATATATAAGTATATTGGAGTATCTTGTAACTTCATCTTTTCAACTTATATCTAGTAAATGATTATCTTATGCATGACAAAGATTTTCAGAAAAACGTTAAGACAAGGTTAGATATATGAGATCACCTTGCAACGATATTTTTATACAGTTATAAACTGGAACTCTGTGTATATTATGCATGGAAGAGGACTTCCAAGATTTTGAAAAGTATATATACATATATACTGAATATTTTCCAACTTGGTCGCGTTAAGATATCAAACTTGGTTCTTTTCTGCTTGACCAAGACTTTCATGAGTACTATGAAGTTGCTCATATATTGTTAATTATTATACATGTTATTTCAGTCGGCTTGTTGCTCACCCTTGCTTTATTCTTTCATCACACAACAACAGCTAGACAAGATGAACAGGACCAAGCTCCCAATTCGCGAGCGAATAGGAAATGTTTCGCAGTTTCCTGTAGGCGTTGATGCCGTTGTAGCTGAGGTGGGAACTATAGGCTAGGTTTTCAACTGTCGATGTACCAGAATTATGTATATTTACGAACTGTAATAATGGCAAAGAAAATCTAAATTTATTCAGCAACCCTTTTAAGGTGTAATGGTTTATAATTTTTTAATAAAATGACTTGTGTTATTTTTTTTGGTATTCATCCATCAAACTATAACTTGTGGTGTGTGTGTATTTTGTGGGGTCACAGTACGCAGTAGTTGGTTGTTTATTAAGATTGAGTGTTATTAAGGGAAATAGAACTCGTGATAACCCGGATCCCCGACCCCGGATTTGGGGATGTTACATAAAATATGAAAGTAAATTTGTAAATTGATTTATAAATAAATAATTATATAATCGATTGATATTCCCGACAATCAAAGGACATACTCTCAAATTTTCAAAATAAATATTTTCTCGAAAATCGGGCAGCACCTCTTCTATTTATCAGATTACCAGTCGATATTATATCAACACCAATAAAAAACAATCACAAAAAATAATACTCTAACTAAACAAAACTCTAAATTCAAAAAAAATACAATTATTTTAAAATTTTAACCCGAATTTTCTGCGAAATAATTACGTAATAATTCAGCACATTTTATTATGCAATAAACAAAAATAAAATGAAATGTTTTTAAATAGTAGGGCTCAGGAATACATCACAGCCCACCATCGGTTCACTGGAGTTCATCACCAGTGGCGACAAAACTCGGTGGTACCCCTTTATTTCAGGTTCCCGACATCAATTCCACCGATTAATATTACATCAATAATTAATTTCAGAAAAAAAGTCGAAGCAAGACATACATATAAATATGCACGACTTTTGGCCGAAAAAACAAACGGCGTCGACCGGAAAAAGATAGGGGCAGCGGGGGATTTACCGAGGAAGAAGAATAGAACAGTTGAGTGAGAGGGAGAGATGGGAGAGATGGGAGGAAGAGAAGTGAAGTGAGAGAGGAGAGATTGAGAGAGAGAAGAGAACGAGAGATGAGAGATGAGAGACAGAGAGTTGAGAGATTGAGAGAGATGAGACGAAGCCGAGAGAGAGGGTGAGGATAAGAGAGAGAGGTGGTGCTACATTTGTTTTATTTATTTATTTTTATTTTTTTATAAATCAGGTACATGCATATCAATCGAAATGAACACATGTATAACCAACTGACACGTATCCCTTCATCGCTGCAAGCTCTAAACTAACTCGCAATTTACATTTTAATTATACAATTTACAAATAAAAATGAGTTGAAAGATTTCCAAAATAATTTTCAAAGTCACGAAATATTTGAAAACTAATAATATAAAATTTTCATAATTTTTGAAACATTTATAAATTTAAAATTGAATTAGCAAATAATTACAATCAAAAAATAATTTGTAATTAAATACATAACAAAATATTATTCTCTAAATTTTATAAATTCCTATAAATAATCATTGAAATTATAGAGCCATAAAAATAATTTTACTAATAATATTCATATTCATAAAAAAATAAACTTTAGTAATTCCTTCTTAAATAGTATGACAAAATAAATAATTTAAATATTAAACCGAAAAACATTAAGAGCACGAATAATTTAACACGTAATCAATATTTGACATGCAACAAATGAATGGAAAAATAATATATTTTTATGTTATATATATTTTAATAATACAAAATATAGAGTCGTTATATGTATCTTGATATTTTCGTTTTCAAGATTGGTACAGAGACTCGGCTTGATTTGATCAAGCAATTTTTGAACAACTTCTATTCTCAGTTTGTTATGAACAAAATGAATGAAACATGCAAAACATTTACTGAGTTGTTACGCATGTTTAGAACTGTTGAAAATAACATAGTAAAGGCATGAACTACGTCCATATTATTGGTGTACACATGGAATGCAAATGGGAAAGTAAAGTGGACAGGCATGGTGAAGATTTGATCTTTTTATGTGCCAAACAAGACTAAAGAATGCAGGAGCCACCTATCAAAGATTGGTGAATAAGATATTCGCTCATCTGATCGGAAAAACCATCGAGGTCTATGTCGATGACATGTTAGCAAAAAGAATAGCAATTGAGCAAGATTGAAACTCTATGCGTAACTCAATAATACTAGTTTGAATAACTCAACATAAAAAAAAGAACTTTGAAAAAATCTATATCATACTAGAATCAGTACATATTGTTTATTGGGCATATACATGATGATTTTGGTAGCTATAGTGAAGAAGACGTCAACATAGTGTTGAGTGTCATTTATGACACTTTATTACGCCCCGTAAAGCTTTGAATTGGTTTATTTATACTCAAGTTGTTGGTTTTTTAATGTATTTTTTAGTGTTTTTGCATTTTTAGGCATTATCCAGGTAATCAGGTGAATTAACATGGTTTTAGTGCTAATTGGGTGTTAGGATGGTGTTGAAATAAAAGCTCTTGAAAAACCAACTCAAATCAGCAAGGAAAAGAAGAAGTCAGAAGTTTATCCAGGGAGTCAGCGCACCCGCGCTGTGATAGCGCGCGGCCGCACCCAAAGATCAGAAGTTCAGCGTGCCCGCGTTGTTGAAGCTCGCGCCAGCGCCAGGTCGAGAAAAGAAATTCTATTTATATTCAGATTTTGATCCAGAAGACTTATACTCTGCATGGGGATGCTATATATACATAAATAAAGTGTTTTTTATGAAGAGAGGTACAGAAGCTAAGGAAAAGGAGTAAAGAAGACCGAAGAGCACAATTCAACCAAGGTGAAGAAGATGTAGTTTATTCTTGTGATTCTTTGTTTAAGTTGTAACGTTGGATGCTAGTTTTCTTATTCTTGAACCTTTACTTGTGTTTCATACTTGGTTTTATCAAGTATGAAGACTGCGTTTATTATACCATGCTTTAATCGGAACCCACATTGATGATGAGTCCAATCATGGGCTAATCGTTATCGTGGGGTTCTAACGGATTTATTTATGGATTTCTTTAGTTGATTTGTTTCAATGCCTTAGTGTGTGGTGATTATATGATAACCTAGTATTGGTTGTGCTTATTCGTCTTATGAGCGTCGCGAACTTATAAGATAGCGTGTTAATTCTTAATGAAGTGAAAGTGAATTTAAGTATTTAGAACTTGCCATGCTAGCATAAGTTCATGTGTTATTGTATGCATGATTCGTAGGTAATTTTAACCATCTTACTTTCCCTATGTAATCACGATAAATAACTTGTGCATTAAACCGTTATGTTGTCAAATTTTATAGACATATAGGGTCTCAATATAATTGGTGTCTATTCAGCTTTTATCTCTTTTGCGGATGTCTGGTACTTTGGTATTCATGCAACTAAAGTTGGCGTTTATCAGTTTCGTGTTATCTGATTAGTGTCATCACCATTACATGTTAAGGTTAAGAATGAAAAGGCTATTGAATGAAGTACTTAATGAAGTTAGAATCCCATGTTTGTCATATATATTAACTCAACCATTTTTATTCTCTTAGTTATAATTATTAGCTTAAGTTTAGTTAAAAACAATCTTAATTTATTAATCGTCTTAGCATTGGATATTAACCACCCCATTGTTGCATAAATACATTGACTGAAATTACAAAACTGATTCTCTGTGGGAACGAACTAGAAGATATTCTATATTACTTGCAAACGTGTATACTTGCGTGTATTTTAGCGCGTGTTTAGCAACTAACAAGTTTTTGGCGCCGCTGTCGGGAAATTTGGTGTTCATTTGTAGTTTATATGTTTGTCATCAGTGGTCATTAAAATTCAGTGACTTGGACATTGTTACTTATCTATTTCCTTGTCTTATTTCAGGTATTCTAGTGAGCGTGTATGGTACGCGTTCTTGGTCTCATAAGAGAAATCTGGATCAAGCCGAGGAAAAAGTTGTTGTGGTTCGAAGGGAAGTTGTTGAGAATGAAAAGAAGGTAGAAGAAGAAAAGAAAGTCGAGGAACCAGCTTTAGTAGTGATGGGAGATCAAGTAGAAATTTTTAAGGCTCTGATGGACTATTCTCAGCCTAAGATCAATGATATTCAGTCAAGCATCATGAGATCAGCCATCTCGGCTAACACTTTTGAGATTAAGTCAGGCACGATTCACATGATACAGAACTCAGTTCATTTTAGGGGTTCTCCTACAGAAGACCCCAACATGCACATCAGGGATTTCATCGAGATCTGCGATACTTTCAAGTTCAATGGTGTGACTGAAGATGCTATCAATCAGTGACTCCTCCCATTCTCTCTGAGGGATAAAACAAAGTGCTGGTTACATTCTCTACCACCAGGGTCTATCACTACTTGGGAAGATCTTGCTCAAAAGTTTCTCAATAAATTCTTCCCTATGGCAAAGACTGCTGCAATTAGGAATGCTCTTACTCAATTTGCTCAGCAAATTGGAGAATCTCTGTGTGAGGCTTGGGATCGATATAAGGAGATGCTAAGGAAGTGCCCACACCATGACATGCCTGATTGGATGATTATAAACTATTTCTATAATGGACTGGGTGCTACTTCTAGACCCATGCTCAATGCAGCATCAGGAGGAGCCTTATGGGCTAAGAGCTATAATGAAGCTTATGAATTGATTGAACTGATGGCTGCTAATGAATACCAGAATCCTTCCCAGAAACTGACTCAGGGAAAAGTAGCAGGAATTTTGGAGTTGGATGCAGCAACTGATATAGCTTCCCAACTTAACGCTTTGATGATGAAGGTGGACACTTTGGCTAATTATGGAGTTAATCAAATCACTAGTGCCTGTGAGCTTTGTACGGGTGCCCATGAAACTGATCAGTATACTATTTATAGTGAATCAGCTCAGTTCGTGAGCAACTTTCAGTGATCGCAACAACCTGTGCCAGCTACCTATCATCCTAACAACTGCAATCATCCTAATTTCAGTTGGAACAACACTCAGAATGCGGTTCAACAGCCTTATCAGCAGTACCAGCAAAGCAGTACAACCCCCCCAGTTTTCAGCAACAGCAATATACACCAAGACAACAAATTCAGCTGCAACAAGCTAATGAAAAATCTGAATTAGAGAAGTTGAAGCTTATGTGTAAAAGCCAAGCTATTTCTATCAAGACTTTGGAAAATCAAATTGGACAAATTGTCAATGCCTTGCTAAATCATCAACCTGGTGCACTACCTAGTGCCACTGAAGTACCAGGAAAGAGGGAAGCTAAGGAGCAGGTGAAGGCAATAACTTCGAGGTCTGGGAAGGTTGCAAATCCCGTCCAAACTCAAGTTTCGAATGAAGTAGCTGGGGATGAAGAAGAAGTAGAGCAGCGCAAAGCAGAAGTGGAACCAAGGAAGACTACTGTTGAGCACACTCCTCCTGAGGGTAATACAGGGGAGAAACAGATCTATCCTCCACCATATTTTCATAAGCGGCTGTAGAAGAAAAAGCTGGATAAGCAATTTGAGAAGTTTCTGGAGGTGTTCAAGAAACTTCATATCAACATACCTTTCGCTGAGGCTCTTGAGCAGATGCCTAGTTAGGCAAAGTTTATGAAAAGTATTCTCTCTCAGAAAGTGAAACTAGATGATTTAGAGATTGTCACTCTCACTGAGGAATGCAGTGGTGTGCTGCAACATAAGTTGCCTCCAAAGCTAAAAGATCCATGAAGCTTCACTATTCCCTGTACTATTGGAAAATTAGTGTCTTTCGACAGATGCTTATATGACTTGGGAGCTAGCATCAATCTGATGCGCTTGTCAATCTTCAAGCAGTTGGACTTGCCTGATCCGAAACCGACTTATATGACTTTGCAGTTGGCCGATCATTCTATTACATATCCGCGAGGTATTGTGGAGAATGTCTTGGTCAAGGCTGATAAACTCATCTTCCCTGCTGATTTCGTAATTCTTGATTTCGAGGAGGATAAGAAGATTCCCATAATTTTGGGAAGACCTTTCTTGGTGACTGGCCGTACCTTGATAGATGTGCAGAAGGGTGAGCTTACAATACGAGTGCTGGATCAGGATGTAACTTTTAATATGTTCAATGCTATGAAAATTCCTACGGAAAATGAGGAGTGCTTAAAGGTGAAGTTTGTCGATTCTGTGGTTGCATCAGAACTTGATCAATTGCTAAGGTCTGATGCCTTAGAGAAGGCCTTGTTGGGGAATTCAGATAGCGAAGATGATGAAAGTGAAGAGTAATTGCAATATCTGAATGCTTATCCCTCGAAGAGGAAGATTGATATGCCTTTTGAATCTCTTGGAATTGAGGAATTGAACAAATCTCCAAAACACCTCAAGCCATCTATTGAGGAAGCTCTTACTCTTGAGCTGAAACCACTACCTGAACATTTGAGGTATACTTTTTTAGGTGATGCATCTACCTTGCCTGTTATTATTGCATCTGACCTTTCAGGAAGTGATGAGGAAAAACTCTTGAGGATTCTAAGAGAGGTCAAATCGGCAATTGGTTGGACTATAACAGATATTAAGGGAATCAACCCTTCTTATTCCCCATAAAATTCTGCTAGAGGAAGGTAGTAAGCCTACGGTTGAGCAGCAAAGAAGACTTAATCCGATCATGAAGGAAGTAGTGAAGAAGGAAATTCTTAAGTGGTTGAATGCAGCAAAGAAGACTTAATCCGATCACAGTAGTTACTAATGTAAAGAATGAGCTCATCCCTACTCGAACAGTCACGGGATGGAGAGTTTGTATGGACTACATGAAGCTGAATAAGGCCACTAGGAAGGATCACTTCCCTCTGCCTTTCATTGACCAGATGCTCGACAAGTTGGTTGGACACGAGTACTACGGTCTTCTGGATGGCTATTCGGGTTATAATCAGCGTTGTATCGCTCCAGAAGATCAGGAAAAGACTACCTTCACTTGTTCCTTTGGTACTTTCGCCTTTAGAAGAGTTTTTTTTTGTCTGTGTAGTGCACCAGCCACGTTTCAGAGTTGCATGATGGCCATCTTTTCTGATATGATTGGTCAGAATGTGGAGGTGTTCATGGACGAATTCTCTGTATTTGACGATTCTTTTGATGAATACTTGCAGAATCTTGGAAATATTCTCAAGAGGTGTGTTAAGACCAATCTGGTTCTCAATTGGGAAAAATGTCACTTTATGGTGCGACAGGGCATTATTCTTGGGCACAAGGTCTCTAGTACGGGTCTTGAGGTGGACAAAGCCAAGGTGGGGGTCATTGAAAATCTTCCTCCACCTATTTCTGTAAAGGGAATTCGCAGTTTTCTTGGTCATGCGGATTTCTATAGGTGTTTTATCAAGGACTTCTCAAAGATTTTGAAGCCATTGTGCAGTTTGCTAGAGAAAGATATCCCTTTCAAGTTTGATGACGAGTGCCTTGCTGCTTTTGAGACGTTGAAAAATAGTTTAATCACGGCAACTGTCATAACTGCACCTGACTGGAATGAACGTTTTGAGATGATGTGCGATGCAAGTGACTATGCAGTTGGAGCAGTTCTTGGGCAGAGAAAGAATAACATATTTCATTTGGTCTACTACACTAGTAAGACCCTGAATGGTGCTCAACTGAATTATACTACTACGGAGAAAGAACTTTTGTCTATCATCTACGGTTTTGAGAAATTTTGATCTTATCTACTTGGGACTAAAGTGACAGTTTTCACTGATCACGCTGCAATTCGTTATCTCGTCTCGAAGAAGGACTCGAAGCCTAGATTGATCAGATGGGTTCTTTTGCTTCAGGAATTTGAGTTAGAGATCAAGGACAGAAAGGGGACTGAGAATCAAGTCGCTGATCATGTCTCGCGTTTAAAAGATCCAAGTGCTACTTCATTGGACAAGACATTAATCAATAAGTCTTTTCCCGATGAGCATCTTTTCAGAGTGCAAGATGAGGAACCGTGGTTTGCAGACATTGTGAACTACCTTGTGAGTAATATCATGCATCCTGACTTGTCGTACGCTCAAAGGAAGAAGTTTCTGCATGAACTGAAGTGGTATATATAACGACTCGTACATTTTTGTAATATTTAAATGTGTAATTATTGCGTAATTTATTAAATAAAGAATTTTATATTGATTTTGATCTCTGTGTTTTATTTATTATTATTTTTATGTGGTTGTTGGGTTACGTGGATTGTTGGTATGATTATTTACTCGCACTATATTACTTTTGTTTCGCTTTTAGAAGTGATTTTATGGTAAAATTATTATCAAAAATATTTGGATTATCTTTAAAATTATGTTTATGATTTTATAATTTCAATAATTATTTTTGGGATTTTATAAATTTACAGATCAATATTTTGTAGATTATTCATTTTTAAATGATTTTCTAATTATGTTTACTTATAAAATCCATATTTAATTCCAGGATTCTTTAAAAATCATGAAACTCATATTTTATTAAGTTATTAATATTCTGAGAATTTTAAAATTATTTTGGTAATTTTTGAGATTAATCTTATTCGTCGTTGTTTCATTTAGTCTTCAATTACGGTCTAAGTTGCGTTTTAAAATTTATTTAAAAATTTCGGGATTTACATTTTTATTAAGATCAGGATATTAGTAATATTTTAAGATTATTTTGGTAATTCTCTGAAGTTATTTTATGCGTAGTTTGGTTCATAAATTACGAGTTCGGAGCAAAATAGAGGCACACAATTGCAATAGGTTAAAAGGTGGCACGTATCACAAATATTGGATACGTGTCAGCAGTCTAATTTTTGGGGCATTTCTTTTTCTTTCGGTTCATTCGACCCTGTCTCTCTCTCAAATTATCTCATCTCTCCCTCTCTCTCTCGAATCATCTCATCTCTCTCTCTTCGTTCTCTCCTGCGATTCTCTCTTGCTTCTTGTTTTCTTCCTCCCTCCCCTCTGTTCTTCCGCTTTCCCGCTGTTTCTTGTCGTTGTTCTTCCGGCTGTTCCCTTTTCCAGTTGAATCTGTGCCTCTTGGTTTAATTCTCTGTGCATGTGTGTGTGTGTATTTGTGTGCGTGTATATATGTGTGTGTGATGATGTGTTAGTTTGTGTGGGTGGCCGTGTTTATGGCCGTCTTTTTTGCCGTATTTTTGGCCGTGTTCCGGCTGTGCTTGTGGTGCTCCGTTCTGTTCTCTCTGTTTGTTTCTGTTGGGCCTGTTATTGGGCCTGGAAGTTGGACTTAGTAGTTGGGGCCCTAATATTGGGCCTAGTTAGTATGCAGTTGGGTTTTGATATGAATTATTTGATTTTCCTGCAGGAATTTTGTTGACTGATTTTGTGAAATAAAATATCCGTGCAGTAAAAACAATTTTAATAATCGGTGAAATTTTTTGTTGGAATACGAAATACCGGGTTCCCTAAAAATTTTGCCACCGTACTGCGATGACTATTTACGAGCGGACGGGGGACGATGATGACTTGGTTCTGAGTCCTAAATATTTTAAATAAATAAAATGATCGTATAAATTATTTCAAAGCACGAATAAATATTTGCGTGACGAGTGATATGGAATTACGAATTGCAAATTGTGAATTGTTGGGATTTGACGTAGATTGATGTTTCGACGGGTAGGTCTATAAATAGAAGAGTCGCTGTCAAAATTTTTCTAAAATTTATTTTAAATTCGAACCGATACTAATCGAACCGTAATTGTTACGTGTACTATTACGTGCATTACTATATGTATATTATTTTGTATATATGTGCGAGTCGGGAATCGTATCATTGGGTAATGTGTTTAGTGTGGATAAGTCAAGCATGACCAGTCGTTTAACCTAGGTTATTTCGATTCTGTAGGTTCAAGTCGAAGGACCCAGTAGTTATGTCGGTTAGAGTCAAGCCAGTGTTAGTATAAAGCTTCGCAAGGCAAGTACCCCTGAACAAATCTTTTATAATTCAGTATATATAAATAATTGTTGATTTAAATTACGTACTGGAACAAAATGTTTTAAGTTACGTATTCCCCGTGTTTAAATATGTTTTACTAACTGATGTTTTGGGGAAGAAGTAACTTCTGAAAATACTTATCTCTAGATTGTGATTGAATTGAAAAGATATTTGGAATGTGTGTTGTGAGATAATTGTTTAAAAAGAGATAGGTGGAATTAATTTTGAAAACTGGATAAAAACAAATTAGATGGTGGATGGGTGCGTAAGAGGTCCGTAACGACCCAGCATGGTTGCGTAAGAGGCTAAGTCAGATGCACGCATTGGTAGGCCGCTTAGTCCAGTATGACAAAGACCTAGCTAGTCTCTGAGTTCCGAAACAAATTATGGTGGGATAGACTGATCAGATTTCCCTAGGATTCGTCAAATTTTATATCTGATTTTGGTTTAATGGTTCCCGTAACAGAACAAATAGTTTTGTGGTCCCCGTAACGGGACAGATGGTTTATGGTTCCAGTAATAGGACAGTGGTTTTGGAAAGGAAATAGCATGCTAAAATTAAACTATGGTATTTTTACACAGCATACTACATATGTTATTATTTTACAGAGCATGCTAATTTTGATATCCAGTTTATACCTGTTTTACCTGTTTTCGTAAACTAGTTCTGACATTTGTTCATATACTATTTTATATAACTGTTTTACTTGTTATTCATATAGAGGTACTGTTGAGCAATTGATTGCTAACCCTTGCAGCTTGTTTTATACTTATTTATTACAGATGTCTAGAAGACCAGGACATAGTGGAGTGTCAGCCCCCTCCGGTCACGGCTCCTCTGAGGTAGTTTGTATCAGACCCTGAGGTTTGATGAGTTGCTGTAATAATTAGAGTGTCGGGTTATGAAATAAGTTTGTGGTTGAACTGTAACCTAAATAATACTTAAACCTATTTTAGCTCTTGGTTGGGGTCGTGTTTATATAATAAAGTTATTTAGTAATTTTATAATTGTAATTTGTTATATTTTGGTGACGTCAGCCCCTGACCCCGGGGTTGAGGCCGTCACAGTTGGTATCAGAGCCACATGTTCAAGTCCCTGATTTAGGTTATGGATTGAGTCAGAAAGGTGTAGA
Source organism: Apium graveolens (assembly GCF_009905375.1). Taxonomy (NCBI): domain Eukaryota; kingdom Viridiplantae; phylum Streptophyta; class Magnoliopsida; order Apiales; family Apiaceae; genus Apium; species Apium graveolens. The sequence goes on along the minus strand of NC_133648.1, from coordinate 175,998,699 downwards.
AAGTGCGTCCTAAAGTGTGAGTCAGCAACTCATGTCAAGGAGCAACCCTAAGTGTTAGTTGAGGGTTCTGACGGCGTTACCCCGGCATCTATTAATACTTTAATAGGCTTGCCTTAACCTTGTTGCATCTTCCCTGTATATTTATATTGTTGACAGTGGCCCATAGTGATTTCTAGTTCTCCCATTGGGTACGAAGGTCAGTGTCAGCCGTTAGGGATTTTCCTCCAGGGTGCGGTCCCAGTTCTTCCACCTCGAGACAACTTGTCCCTCCATCCGTTCCTTCAGGTGCATCCCCCCCGATCCCTTACCATGTTCACCGAGCGGTGAACCAGTCTTTGATCAGAGAGCAGAGCCCAGGGTTAGCGGCACAGCTTGACCAGATACCGGTCGGGCCTTTTCAGGGCATCCCTGCCCCTTCACCCAATGTACAGGAGAGAGTGCGATCCTTGACTCAGGCTGCTGTAGAGAGAGCCCGGACTATTGACCGTTTCATTAGCTCCAAGTTTAAAGTTGTGCAGTACTAGGATCTCATGAACTGGTTGGTATTTGAGTTAGGATCCATCGGTGGTAGTGGCTGAAGGGTTTTTAGCACATAAACGCAGCGAAAACGTAAACTTAAATCTTAAAAAAAATTGAAACCCTCCGCAGGATCCATGCGAAAAATAATATTTAATTCGTAGTTCAGTATGTTTACCTTAAGAAGCTTTACGTTAATGAAAAGATGGAGGTCTTTAATGGCGATCCAAAAATGACGAGCGGAGATCCTTAGCAGCTGCTCCTCAAGTGTGAAGCACTCCACCGGTATCCACCAAGAGATCAATGTAATGGAGGAGGAAGAGGTTGAGAGAATTAGTTGCCTCCCTCTAATTTCTACTTTAGAATTAGGGTTTGTATTTTGGGTTAAGGCAAATAGGGTTTATAATAGTATATTTATAGGCAAAATTTTCAGCTGAAAATTTTCCATAAAATATTATTATTATTAACCCTTTAATTGATTATTCTTATTAACCAATTAACTAATAATTAAAACACCTTTTAATCATTAATCCATTTTCTAAACACTTTAGAAAAATAATTCTCTCACTTGATTTAATTTCCAAAATTAAATTCTTAATTAATAATATTAAGAACTTTTCTTAATTAATTTATAATTAATTAAATCTCATTTAATCAATTATTAAATTTGTTAATTAATTATTTATTTCACAAATAAATAATTATCAGCCATTATTAATATATTCCTCCACCATTAAATCATTCTCTTTTATGGTGTGACCCTATAGGTTCAATATTAAGCCGGTAGTAGAAATAAATAATAATAAAACTATTTTATCATTATTTATATAAATTATCTAATTCATTAAATATGATAATTAATAAATTAATCATATTTATTCTACATCGTGAGGGATACTTCTCAGCATATCGCGACTATCCGGATAATACGAATTCACTGCTTAGAATACCAAGAACCTATTCAGTGAGTAGTTACCGTACAATCAATTCCTTCTACCCTGCAATGTCACGATTAAATACAAGGCATGGAACTTGTGTCAAGCCTTTCTTATTTAATCATTTGCTTTCCCATTCACTATGCTTAGTTCTACTTAATGTAAATTAGAAACTCCTTTCTAATTTCATTTACTCTGGCCAGAGATTCCTGAACTAACATAAGTAGATCAGCATTGAACATTCTCTTCCTACACTGGAAGGGGTAGATCCTTTATTGATCATACATTATCTTCGTGTACAAATTCCTATACCCAGTAGAGCCCTTATAATTGTCCCTTGAGACTAAGAACTAAACCAAAGCATAGTTCAGTGTACACAAGATGACTATGATGACCTCAAGTCTAAGGATACTTGTACAACTATCACTATGTGAACAACTGCTGACACGTGAGTGAACTCCATCAGTTGTTCAGCTGTGTGAGTCATGTTCAGTGAACTTATTCTATAATAAGCACCTACATACTAGCTATAGTGTCACCACACAAATGTCTATGAGAACAGACATTCTTCATAATGAAGCAAGCATAGTATGTACCGATCTTTGCGGATTATTAATTACCAGTTAGTAATCCTATGACCAGGAACTATTTAAGTGTAGAGTTATCATCTTTTAGGTCTCATTATTATGATCTCATCACAATCCATAAAAAGCTTTACTCTAAACTGTGGTATATCTTATTTAAACATTTAAATAGATAGAGCTCGCAATAAAAACAAAACAAGTCTTTTATTAATATCAATGAAATCAAAACAGATTACATAAAAGTTATTCCTAAATCCTCATACATGATTAGACTTAGGACATATCTCTTTCAATCTCCCACTTGTACTAAAGCCAATCACTCTGGTATCTAATACCCATCTTGTCTTTATGATGATCAAAGTGACTCTGAGAAAGTGGCTTTGTGAGTGGGTCTGCTACACTGTTATGTGTGTCAACTCTCTCGACGCTGACATCTCCTCTATTTTCAACTCAGATTCACCACCAAAAACAAGAAATATGTCCTGAGTCCTTCGCAAGTACTTAAGGATGTTTTTCACTGCTTTCCAGTGGTCTTCACCTGGATTGGACTGATATCTGCTCGTCACACTAATTGAATAAGCAACATTAGGCCTTGTACACAACATCGCGTACATGATAGATCCTATTGCTCAAGCATAAGGAATCTTACTCATACGCTCTCTTTCCTCAGGTGTCTTAGGAGACATTTTTTCGGAAAGCGACACTCCATGGCTCATCGGTATGAGACCTCTTTTGGAGTTTTCCATGCTAAAACTTTTAAGCACTTTCTGGATGTATGTACCCTGGGTAAGACCTATCATTCTTCTAGATCTATCTCTATAGATCTTCATACCAAGAATGTAGGATGCTTCTCCCAAGTCCTTCATGGTGAAGTTCTTTGATAGCCATACTTTGACTGATTATAACATCGGTATATCATTTCCTATAAGAAGTATGTCATCCACATACAATACAAGAAATGTTACCGCGCTCCCACTAACCTTCTTGTAGACACATGGTTCATCTATGTTTTTGATAAAACCAAACTCTTTGATTGTCTCATCAAAATGGATGTTTTATCTATGAGAAGCTTGCCTTAAACCATATATGGTTCGCAGCAGCTTAACAGTAGGTGTTCATTTCCCTTGGAAAGAAAACCCCCTGGATGTGTCATATACACTTCCTCCTCAAGTTCCCCATTGAGGAAGGCCGTTTTCACGTCCATTTTCCAGATCTCATAGTCGTAGTAAGCAGCAATCGCAAGAAAAATCCGAATTGATTTTAACAGGGCTACAGGCGAAAAAAGTTTCATCAAAGTCAATCCCTTGCCTTTGTTTGAATCCTTTTGCCACGAGCCTGGCCTTATAGGTCTCCACCTGGCCATCTGCTCCAATCTTTCTTTTATATACCCACTTGCACTCAATAGTCTTAACACCTTCAGGCGCCTCAACCAGAGTCCATACTTGGTTGGTATACATAGATTCCATTTCGGATTTCATGGCACTATGCCATTTCTCTGAGTCAACACTACTCATAGCCTCATTATAGGTCACAGGGTCATCATCATCAATGATTGACAACTCATTGTCATTCTTAATGACAAGGCCATAATACCTCTCAGGTTGGCGAGACACTCTCTATCCTATGAATGGGCTGTTCCATAGAAGGTTGTTCAGTCTGAACAGGTGTTTCCACTTGATTCGTAGTAGTTTATGCTTCTTGAACTTCATCAAGTTTAATTTTGCTCCCACTATTTCCTTCAAGGATAAACTCCTTTTCCAAGAAGGTAGCATGTCTGGAGACAAACACCCGATGATCGGTGTAAAAGTAATACCCCAAAGTCTCTTTAGGATATCCCACAAAATTACATTTTACGGATCGAGATTCCAGCTTATCTGGGTCAACTTTCTTGACATAAGTTGGACATCCCCAAATCTTAATGTGTTTAAGACTCAGTTTCCTTTCTTTCCATATCTCATATGGTGTTTGAGGAACAGATTTCGAAGGCACCTTATTCAGTAAATATGCTGAGGTTTCCAATGCATAACCCCATAGGAATACTGGAAGATTCGCATAGCTCATCATAGACCGAACCATGTCTAACAAAGTTCGATTTCTCCTTTCAGATACCCCATTCAGCTGTAGAGTATATGGAGGAGTCCACTGGGTGACTATACTATTTTCTTTGAGATAATCTAGAAACTCTCCATTTAAGTATTCACCACCTCGATCTGATCGAAGAGTTATAATACTATGTTTGGTTTGTTTCTCCACTTCATACTTATATTTTTTGAACTTTTCAAACGTTTCAGACTTGTGTTTCATCAAATACACATATCTGAATCTAGATCGATCATCTATGAAAGCAATGAAGTATGAAAATCCACCCATGGCTTGCGTAGACATTGGTCCACATAAATCTGTGTGTACCAATCCTAGAAAATATGCATCCCTCCCTCCATGTCCACTAAATGGAGATTTGGTCATTTTACCCAATAGACAAGACTCGCATGTAGGATATGATTCAAAATCAAAGGGGTCAAGTAACCCTTCCTTATGCAATGTCCGCAGTCTATTTTCACTAATATGACCTAGCCTACAATGCCATAAATAGGTCAGATTTTTATCATCTCGTTTTCTTTTATTAGTTTGTTCAATCTGAAGTAAATCATGCTCTACGTCACATACATACAGACCATTATTTATAACACCATGTCCATAAAGAACATTATCTCTAAGGATAGAACATTCATTATTCTTAATAATAAATGAAAAACCATCCAAATCCAACATAGGGATAGAAACAATATTCCTCACAATAGAGGGAACATAATAACAATTATTCAAAATAATAGTCTTGCCCGTAGGCATATGTAAACTAAATGATCCTATAGATATGGCCGCAACCCTTGCTTCATTGCCCATACGTAGAATCACCTCATCTTTTTCAAGAGTCCTACTTCCCTTTAGTCCTTGCAACGAATTGCAAATATGAAAACCACATGTGGTATCTAATACCCAAGTAGAAATTTGACCTAGTGACATATTAACTTCGATCATGAACATGGCTGAATGAGAAGCGGTAGTCTTACTACCCTTCTTCTTCTTCTTCAATTCTGCAAGGTAAACCTTGCAGTTCCTCTTCCAGTGCCCCAACTTGTTACAGTGAAAACAAACAGCTAAATTAGGACCAGTCAACTTGTGAGCATCTAGTATGCTTCAGAGTGATATTGCAGAAGACATGACGAATATAGTAAATCTATAAATGATAAACACATAACAATACTTAGAAAATATTCAATTTCATTCCAAAACACTATATGAATCGGGTCTTTATTCATAAGTGTCTCCCACTAGTTTATCTAATTTATTCAACCCCCTAAGTGAAAATTAAGCATTCATAATGCTAGTGGGAATAGGGATCCTACATTCCATCACACAACCTCAGCTGTAGCACGAAACGTCATGTGATGTTCAATAGGCAGACAACTCTTGTCAATTACATCTTATGTTATTCCATAATAAAACTTTAGCCTCTTGAATAATTGAGTCACGGCTGTAGCACGACAAACTCAATATTTTAAGTCAAGTCTAACCCAACATTTCGTACAATTGAATCAGTCTCCAACGGCCCACGGCTGTGGCACGTACCGACCTTTATATTCTAATTCAATATACACATCTCTATGTAATAGACAAGTATTTCTTATTTCAAAATCAAAGCCCTCGGCTGTAGCACAAAACGACAATGATTCAAAAATAAGAACTATTTTCTACCATGTTGGAAGGCTTTGACCAACACAAGCCCGTTGTGTCATTGGCCAATTACTACTTCATATTATTTAATTTTAGAGGGATTATATTACGTTACAATCATAATCATATTATAAAGAGATTCTTCCTTTTAAATTAAATATTTCAAATCAATAATCGATAATCAGATGATTCCCAGATCGGGTGGAGCATTGTCAAGAGGCGTCACTTAATAACCCTTTCTTACAGATAAAAATCTGCTTTTGACAGAATCATCCATTCTCTCAATATTGAAAATTCATATTTAATTACGTGTTTCATAAACACAAGAATCTCATGATTGTATTCATAACATTATTGTTAAGGCAAGAAACGATTCCTATTCTAGATTTTCTAGAGCACGCCTTATATTGATTTAAGTTCACCTAAATCTATCATCGCATAGTAAACATAGGCATATATCTCATATATAAAATTAAATAAACAAGTAAATATAAAGTGCAATAAAGTAAATGTGTTTGGTTATGGCCCCATCCTATGTGATCTTTATTAAGCTCATGATAAAGATCAAGGTCAATCTAATATGGTGATGGAAATAAATACAACTACTTATTACATAAGTCTTCTTCTTTGTTTAGACTTCTTGTATGCCTCGTCTTCTTCTTTGTATCACCTCCATTGGATAGCCTTCTTGAGTCTTCAATTACATTACATGATTGAAAGTAAAACTAATCTAATGAACTTACAAGAATAACTCGAGTTACATTCGAGATTTATGATTACAAAGATTGACGACATGCAAGTCATATTTAAAACCAAAACCAAAACCATTACACTAAGGTCGAAATGCCATAATCATCCATCATGCTCATACAACACATAAAAGCATGTTAAAACACATAATCTAATCTTAACATATCATATTATCCATGATCTAATCATAAAAAGAAAATATGACAAAAATTAGAAAAATCAGAATCAAATCAGAAAAACAAGAATCACTGTTTACGGGCAGTAAACGACGTCAAACGCCTTACAGACGAGTTGTTTATAGATTTAGCTATCAGTTTTGTTCAGATGCTCGTTTACCTATGGAATAGGGTATTCGTTTGCGTAAATCGGAAACCAGACCCAGATTTCAACAAATCTGCAGCAGCCAATTCAGAATCCGTATCTAATATGATTCTCATAATTAGAACAAACATAAATCATGTATATATCAGTATATATACAGATTACATAATCGTCTTATGATTATACAACTCACATGAATATCATATATTCAAAACCATACATATATAAGCATATTATATCAACATCAAATCATGGCGAATCACGTACATGCTCATATATCAAAAACAGTTAAACACATAAACGAATTAAAAACTTTTCGCAAGTAGCTCTGATGCCATTGAAGGGTTTTTACAACATAAACGCAGCGAAAACGTAAACTTAAATCTTAAAAAAAACGAAACCCTCCGCAGGATCCATGCGAAAAATAATATTTAATTCGTATTTCAGTATGTTTACCTTAAGAAGCTTTACGTTAATGGAAAGATGGAGGTCTTTAATGGCGATCCAAAAACGACGAGCGGAGATCCTTAGCAGCTGCTCCTCAAGTGTGAAGCACTCCACCGGTATCCACCAAGAGATCAATGTAATGGAGGAGGAAGAGGTTGAGAGAATTAGTTGCCATCTCTATTTTCTACTTTAGAATTAGGGTTTGTATTTTGGGTTAAGGCAAATAGGGTTTATAATAGTATATTTATAGGCAAAATTTTCAGCTGAAAATTTTCCATAAAATATTATTATTTTTAACCCTTTAATTGATTATTCTTATTAATCAATTAACTAATAATTAAAACACCTTTTAATCATTAATCCCTTTTTCTAAACACTTTAGAAAAATAATTCTTTCACTTGATTTAATTTCCAAAATTAAATTCTTAATTAATTATATTAAGAACTTTTTTAATTAATTTATAATTAATTAAATCTCATTTAATCAATTATTAAATTTGCTAATTAATTATTTATTTCACAAATAAATAATTATCAGCCATTATTAATTAATTCCTCCACCATTAAATCATTCTCTTTTATGGTGTGACCCTGTAGGTTCAATATTAAGCCGGTAGTAGAAATAAATAATAATAAAACTATTTTATAATTATTTATATAAATTCTCTAAATCATTAAATATGGTTAATTAATAAATTAATCATATTTATTCTACATCGTGAGGGATACTTCTCAGCATATCGCGACTATCAAGACAATACGAATTCACTGCTTAGAATACCAAGAACCTATTCAGTGAGTAGTTACCGTACAATCAATTCCTTCTACCCTGCAATGTCACGATTAAATACAAGGCATGGAACTTGTGTCAAGCCTATCTTATTTAATCATTTGCTTTCCCATTCACTATGCTTAGTTCTATTTAATGTAAATTAGAAACTCCTTTCTAATTTCATTCACTCTGGCCATAGATTCCTAAACTAACATAAGTGGATCAGCATTGAACATTCTCTTCCTACACTAGAAGGGGTAGATCCTTTATTGATCATACACTATCTTCTTGTACATATTCCTATACCTAGTAGAGCCCTTATATTTGTCCCTTGAGACTAAGAACTAAACCAAATCATAGTTCAGTGTACACAAGATGACTATGATGACCTCAAGTCTAAGGATACTTGTACAACTATCACTATGTGAACAACTGCTGACACGTGAGTGAACTCCATCAGTTGTTCAGCTGTGTGAGTCATGTTCAGTGAACTTATTCTATAATAAGCACTTACATACTAGCTATAGTGTCACCACACAAATGTCTATGAGAACAGACATTCTTCATAATGAAGCAAGCATAGTATGTACCGATCTTTACGGATTATTAATTTCCAGTTAGTAATCCTACGACCAGGAACTATTTAAGTTTAGAGTTATCATCTTTTAGGTCTCATTATTATGATCTCATCACAATCCATAAAAAACTTTACTCTAAACTTTGGTATATCTTATTTAAATATTTAAATAGATAGAGCCCGCAATAAAAACAAAACAAGTCTTTTATTAATATCAATGAAATCAAAACAGATTACATAAAAGTTATTCCTAAATCCTCATACATGATTGGACTTAGGACATATCTCTTTCAGTGGAAGTGGCTAGGTCAGAGATGTTACAGTGAGATGCAGAGCTCAGAGTTGGTTGTAGGAGTTTTGTAGGTGTTTTCCTTATGTATGTTTATTATGTCGCTGTAGTTTGTATTAGGAAGGACTGCTATGATAGGCAATTTTTTGTGTAGTTAGTTTATTTCGAGTATTGTACTGTAGTTGTTGGATGTATTTGTACTATTGTTGTACTATCATTCTTTCTATTATACTGTTGTTGGTTTTATTTTTGTTGCACTGTTGTTATTACTGTTACTGTTATTGTTGTATTTGTTGCTAGTTTTGTTAAATTTAGTTATGCATCGTGGATGGACCCCAAATAAACAAGGAAGGGAATATTTAATTGTGACAACATTCTCCTGATGCATAAAAATGTTGCTACCCTGGGGCACAATTTTCATATAAAAAGTTTTTGTTGTGTTTCAGGAGAATGCCTCCCAAGAAGAATATCCCGTCCAATTCCTCTAGCAGGAACTCTGATGGGGGCCCAGCCATGAATGGATTACTAGATTTGCTACGCCAACAGTTGTTAGGTCTCAATATGTTTGTAGAAGGGGGGTTGAATACAAACAATACCGTTTAATCGAATAAAATGCGGAATAAAAAAGTGAAACAAAATTCAAGTTAAATAAAATTATTATTAAACTTGAAAGGTGTTACAACAACGGTATCGTTTACAAGGGATTAATCTCAAATCAATTATCACAAATCTAGAATAAATTCAACATGAACTTTTTCTATTTTTGCAATAAAAAAGATCAAATGCTATAAGCGATTTGAGATTAGGTTCTAGGGATTTTGATCCGCTAGATTGTTACACAAGAACAAGATAAATAATTCTAGTGGTTTGGATTTAACTTTACAATCTAGAATTTTGATCTTGAATAAAGCAGATGAAAAATGAAATGATTTGCTTTTGTTTCTGCTGTATTCTTGACTTGTGTGTTCTGTATCTTTTTTTTATAGAATGAATGTCTTCTGCTTCTTTTATCAAAACAGCCGAATGGAAATGAACTGCAATGACAATCCCTTGGCTCAGCAAGACAATTGGTAGAACTATCTTTAGAGCTAGCAAGACAATCAGAATGAACTAGCAAGACTTTCGGTAGGACAATCAGATTGTTTTTGCTGAAAATAAATAGATTTAATTCCTATAATAATTCTGGTAAGACAATCCTTTTGAATTAGCACGACTTTCGGTATGACTATTGATTGTCATACCGATTGTCATACTAATACGATCAGTTGTCTTGTTGAATTAAAACAGATTATTAAACCAATTTAAATTCTGAAAATTCTTAATATTAATTCAGAATTAATTAATCAATTAATTCAATTAATCAAATAAATTAATCTTTGAAGATATAATTTATTTTCTTAATTAAATTATATGACTTAATTAATTAATAGAGAATTAATACTAATCTTGAGCAGCATCCATTCTTCTGTATATCTTCTGAAAATCACTGAAATATATGAATCAATTCCACCACTTCAATGTTGACACTCGATGTACTGTCTGGTTCATGAGTGACTAACTTCCGTGACGTTTCTTCATGCCTTGACCTTGATACTCTTGATTTTTTTCAGACTAAATCCTTGTAATTAATTGATACCCTGACGAGATCTCTGTCACTTGATTAAATCCACAATCTTGATTTATATCACTGAGGCTTGATCAATTGCTTGAGCTTCTTCCAGTGAATTAAGTCATCAAGTCTGTAGATGAACAATGCTTCTTAATCCTTTGACATATGTTACTCTGTGAGATCTCTCTGACGATAGATCCACTATTTACTTATTACATTCTTATTTGAGTTGAGTTAAATCCTCGAATAAACAAATAGGCTATGACATATGCCTTTCAATCTCCCCCTATTTGCTTGTTAGACAATAACAACAAATACCTAGAGGATAACTCAACTAACAAATAAGAAAAAGATATAAACAGTAATGCAAAGTAAATAGCAGAAAAGTTCTGGATTATATTTAACATTTTCCATATTCCAAAAGAAATTTACAAGTGAATACAAGATAAATGTTCCTCTAGCCTGAACATATAACTACATTAGTCTATCTTGATTTATAAAGCTCTAATCATATTACATTGAGTTTTGAGCTAATTGACTTCAGTTGTCTTCTCTTCTGACTTTACCTTCTTCTAAAATTTGAAGCAACTCCTTGTCAAAGACACGATCCTTTTCTGAAGTGAAGCTTGCTGGTCTGACTGGTTGAACTCCAACTGACTTTAGCTTATTCTTGAACTGATTGTACCTTTTAATATTCTTTTCACAATAAGCCTGAATCAAATCAGCAGCTTGAGTCTTCAACATGGATGAGTATCCAGCAGTTCTTAAATGATGTTCCATCCAGACCAGATGCTTAGCTGAGTAGTCTTTAAGAGATTGTGCATCTAGCTGACAGATTTGAAGAAAATCAGACTTAAAGAATCTCACCTGATGAGGATTGTTGACCACTTGAGGACTAGCCCTGCTGGCAAACTCTTTAAGCCTTTCTCGAAGAACTTCATTCAATTCTGAGCTTCTTTTTACTTTGTTGAGAAGAACCCAAATCTCTGACAAAGAACGATTCTCAAACAGATGAAGTGACACCTTGAAAGATCCTTCGCTTTGACAATATACAAATATGCTCATTTCATTTAGAGATCTGTCAAAAGCAGCTGTGATCCTTGAGACTTCAGTCTTTATAGCATTCATGTACATGTCATTGTTAGGATTTGAGATTTCCAGCTTGTCAACTAGATGTAGGAACTGCCTATCATTATTAGTGCTCAGCTGAGGCATATCAAGTACTTTCCTAGCCTCATCCCATTTTTCACCAATCTTCAGCCTTACATCTCTTCTCCTTTCTTTGGCTTTAATGTCATGAAGACGTTGCTTTTCAAGATGTTCTGTTCGTTCAATGCTTTTCCTCATGTCAATGATCTGGGATACCTTTTTGAGTTCAGCTTTTTTTCTTTTCAAGTCTGACTGATGTTGCTGAAACTCTTTCTCAAAGATAGGATCCACTGTAGCTTCCTCTTCCCATTCTCCAAAACCACTTTCCTCTTCAGCTTCAAATAAACCATCTTTATCTTCCAAGACTGGTTCAGTGGGAATGTCAAAAATATCAAAGTCATCCTGTTCTCCACTGTAGTAGACATCATCAGCCTTTCCTTTGTCTCCAGCAGAGGTATCTTTTTCTTTTCCTTTTCCACTACTCCCTTTCTTCTCCCCCTTAGTTGAGGGATCCTCTACTGACTTTCCTTTAGAACCTCCATGTCCTCCATCACCTCCAGAGCCTGAGCCTCCACCAGACGGCCCTTCAAAGTAAGTTCTTTGTTCTTCATTAGGGCAGTGAGAATTCTTGATCATGAAATACAAGTGTTTCATCCCTTCATTGAGATGTTCCATGCCCGTTTCTATCTTTAAAAATCTGGAGGAGTCCAGTGAATGATTCATTTCAACCACGTCTTCAAGAGAAGTCATTCTTGTATGTAGAGATCAGAAGTTAGAAATGTCATCAGCTGATAAAGTTGGAGTTTCCTGAATGGAATTGAGCTTTGGTATGACAGTGGTCCTGAGATCTGAGATATCATTCCTGATGAGTGCCAGCTGATTGTTGACAGAGGTGGAAGAAGAAGACCATTCAACCACTTGTGCTTTGAATAATTTAGCTTCAGCTTGGCTTTTAGCAAGTTCTTCTTTTAAAGTAGCAATTTGAGCTAACAGGTTTTCAGTGTCTGTGTCCGTGTGTGCTCTCACCTGAATTTCACTCGTGTTTGGTTCACTCACCTCACGTGCTTGTGTTTCTCTTAATATAATTGCTCGTGAGGAGTCTTCCTGTTGCTGTTCTTCTGTACCTGCAATTAAAATCACCCTAGCCTCTTCAAGAGAGGTCAGTGGTGGTGCAATGGGAATTCGCGAGTCCCGATCCTCAGTGAAACCTATCATTTCATGTGAAATAGATGTCTGAATTGCTTCAGGGATAGATTGACTGAGTTGCCCTCCACTTTCTCCAGATAAATCTGCGAGTGGAGAATCCCGTGAGGGAGCCAGAGGTGTTGGATCTGGGAGGGGAGAAAATGACTCTATTAAAGGTGGCTGAGAGTCAGATTTTCCCTCAGAAGCATGTAACTGCTCTTCTGCCGTAACTATGGCAGGCACTGTAACCGACTCTATGTGCACTCCTCGATTTGTGTCCTGAGTAACATATGTGGGTATGTATGGTTCCATTGTAAGTAATGGAATTGTGCTTGACTCAGTACAGGATGCCATGGCCCTATGGCGAATTTCAATAGATTCATCCTGTTGAGAGGATGTTTCTAGTTACTGTTCAGTGGCCATTTCAAAGTCCATGTTCTGTTGGGAGGACAAGGATGGGCTTTCAGATACCTCAGTAAATGTTCTTCTTTTCTTCGGAGGAGGCAGAGCTGAGGGTTCATTCACATCCACCAATACACTACTTCCTATTAACCTTCTGGGTAACATTTTATACAGTGGGGGAGAGGTTGAGATAGGTTGTGACTCTGTGTTTGGCTCTATGACCTGGGATTGAAGCTGTGGTTCTACAACTTCATGATCAGTCCTATCAACCACTGGGGGTCTTTCAACAGAAGTAGGAATGGAGTGAGAGTGAGGAATTACTACCTGTAATGGAAGAACATCTGATGTTGGAGGAGCCTGGGTGGCTTGAACCACTGGAGGTTGAGCTTGCTGTTCATGACCGGGAAGATTGAAAATAGGTAAGGGAATATAAGTGGCCATGAAAACAGATACAAGTACTGGAACTTGCATGAATTTGAAGGTTGTGTCTTGGCGGGTGTAAATCTTTTTGCTTACAGGAGGGGGTTCGGTTACTGCGGAGTTAGCAAAAAGGGCTTTGTGCTCAGGTGTGAGAAGATGATCTGCTATAAACATGAGAAAACGAGCATAGTAACACGAGACCCTACGATTTGTAGAATGATCACGTAAAGCAGTAGTGAGACGTCTCAAGAGAATGGGTAAAAGTAGTTTGCCAAAATTGATCCTTTGATTGAAAACAACCGCAAGACCAATATACTGCAGAGTGGAAGTGATGTTGTGAAAGTTGGATTTAGTGCAGTTGGCAAACACTTTAGAAAGTGTATCGAAGAAAATGTCCCATTCAGACACCAAATTGGATTTTGAAAGTTTGGTTAAATTGATCATCCCCTGATAGTGAATAACATGGAAAAAGTTTGAAAATCATTTTCAGAGGGCAAATTACAGAAATTGTCCATAGGAAAATTTAAAGCTCGATTGACGACTGTTTCATCAACCACATACTGTGTGTTTGCCACGGTGAATGAAAATGATTTAAAATCATCGGCCACAGTAGAGGTTGTGCAAATCAGTCTTAGCAGATCAACATTTAAAATCATATTTGATTTAATAGCAGAGCTAACAATCGAATGGTCATTTAAAAATCTAATCCACGGCTTAAATTTTTCTACATCACATTTATCTGGATTAAAATAACCAACAAGATTATGCGAAATAATTTGGAAATTGAGAGCCATTTAAAATAATAATAAGACACACACTTTCAGAATTTTAAGAATAATATTAAGAAAATTCGAATTAATTAAATTAATTTAATAATTTGAATTAAATTAATTATAATCGAAAAATTTAGACAAAAATGTATCTCGTTAAAATTCTTAACTCACAAACGCAGATTTGAAAAGCCAAAAGACACAAAACAGAAATTAAAATTAAAAATAAAAAAAACTGATTTTGGGGAAAAATCGAATTGAAGTAAAAGAAAAGAAAGAAAAAAATTGGGCAGCACTTCTGTAAGTATATACGTGTGTATATATCACAGGAGTGAAGTTTTAGTATGCTAAGTAAAAACTCGAGCAAGGAAGACAGACAATGGAGATGGATTTGATTAAGATCGAGTAGAGAGAGAGAGAGAGAGAGAGAGAAAAACGAGAGAATAATGAAGAAAACTGTTGGAATTTTTTTTTTTTTTTAAAAAAACTGAAGTGAATGAGTTTAACAAGACAAAGAAACACTAAATAGACAACTGGTATGACAATTCGGGATAGTCTTACCGATTGTCATACCGATAGTCATACAAGGCAATTCTGAAAAATAGAAGAAATAAAAGTAATAAAAATAATAAATACTAAATATATATAACTGGTATGACAATCTGATAGTCATACCGATTGTCATACCAGTATAAAATAAAAGGAAAATATTTATATATAAGGTTTATAACTGGCAAGACAATTGATAGTCATACCGATTGTCTTGCCAGTATAAAACTATACTGATTAACAAAATAAAACACAATTAGACTGAAATGACTTTCAGCAAGACAATTTCAATTATCTTGCCGATTGTCATAGCAGCATTAAAATCAAAATAAACATACATAAATAAATATATATATATATGTACTGAAATGATTTTCAGCAAGACAATTTCAATTGTCTTGCCGATTGTCATTTCACCTAGGAATTGACAACTCCCTGAGGTGCTTTTCCTATCAACAACACTTCCTGCGTAATCTGAATCTGTATATCCAACAAGGTTAAAACCAGATTCTTTAGGGTACCAAATACCTAGATTTGGTGTTCCCTTAAGATATCTTAAGATTCGTTTAACAGCAACGAGATGAATATCTCTAGGATCCGCTTGGAACCTTGCACATAAGCATGTAGCATACATAATATCTGGTCTACTTGCAGTAAGATAGAGTAACGAGCCAATCATACCTCTGTAGCTTGTGACATCTACCTTAATGGAGTTTTCACATGGTCCAAGCTTGACAGCTGTAGTTGATGGAGTCCTTGCTGATGCAGAATCCTCTAGATTGTACTTTTTGAGGAGTTCCTTGAGATACTTGGATTGACAAATGAAAGTTCCATCTAACCTTTGATTTACTTGTAATCCAAGAAAGAACTTCAGCTCTCCCATCATGCTCATTTCAAATTTGCTGTGCATTAACTTAGCAAATCTCTTACAGAGATTATCATTAGTAGACCCAAATATTATATCATCCACATAGACTTGGACTAATATTGTATCATTCTTATGCTTTTTAGAAAAGAGAGTTTTGTCTATGACACCTCTAACAAAGCTATTTTCAATAAGAAATTCAGAGAGAGTGTCATACCATTTTCTCGGAGACTGTTTGAGTCCATAGATAGCCTTGAAAAGAAAGTAGACAAAATCCAAATGATCTGGATCTTCAAAACCAGGAGGTTGCTCTACATATACCTCTTCATCCAGCTTTCCATTCAGAAAGGCACTCTTGACATCCATTTGATAAACTTTAAAGTTAGAGAATGCTGCAAATGCCAAAAATATCCTGATGGCCTCTAGTCTAGCCACTGGAGCATAGGTTTCATCATAATCAATGCCTTCAGCTTGTGAATAACCTTTAGCTACCAGTCTTGCTTTGTTTCTTATAACCACACCATCTTCATCTAGTTTATTCCTGAATACCCACCGAGTACCAACAGCTCTCTTGTGTGTAGGTCTAGGTACCAGTTTCCAGACTTGTTGACTTTTAAACTGATTGAGTTCATCTTGCATAACAATCACCCAATTTGGATCAGTCAGTGCTTCCTCAATCTTCTTAGGTTCCATCTCAGAAAGAAATCCTGAGAACAGACACTCATTTTGAGTAGCACGTCTAGTTCTGACTCCAACATCTGGATCACCAATAATCAACTCAAAAGGATGAGCTTTATTCCAGACAGTCTGTCTTGAAAGATTTGATCTTGATGATTCGCCTTGAAATTCATTGGGATGTTGTGTCCTACTAGATGATCCTTCAGCATCTCCCCCTGAGTTGTTGCCATGTTGACTTGAAGATTCTCCGTCAGTAGCAGTGGTATCTCCATTGTTGCCAAAGTTTCCATCACTATTACCTTGAGTATCATCATGATTAACAGGTTCTTCACCAGCAACAACCTCAGGTTCTTGACCATGTTCTGATTCTGAATCTGACATATCATCAAACTTCAGTTTCTCAGAAGGATCTTCAGTTTGGATACTAGGGAGTTTAGTGTCATCAAATGTAACATTGACACTTTCAGTTACTTTGTGTTGATCAATGATATACACTCTGTATGATCTTCTTCCATATCCAACAAAAATACCCTCATATGCCTTTGCCTCGAATTTACCACGACGATCATCTCCATCCTTGAGCACGAAGCATCTGGCACCAAATACATGAAAGTATTTGATAGAAGGTTTCTGTTCATTCAAAATCTCATAAGGAGTTTTCATGAAGTCTTTGTTGATTAGAGTTCGATTCTGAGTATAACATGCAGTATTGACAGCTTCAGCCCAAAAGTACATTGGAAGACCTGATTCACATAACATCGTTCTTGCAGCTTCAATCAATGTACAATTCTTCCTTTCTACCACTCCATTTTGCTGAGGGGTTCTAGGAGCTGAAAATTGTCTGGTAATCCCTTTGTCTGTACAGAATCCATTGAGAAGTGAATTCTTGAATTCTGTTCCATTATCTAACCTTATTGCTCTAACAGGGACATTAGAATCTAACTCAATCATCTTGATATGATCAATCACAACTTGTGGTGTTTCATCCTTAGAGTGAAGAAATAAAACCCACGTATACTTGGAATAGTCATCAACTATCACAAGACAATAACACTTCTTTGACATCGAAAGGACATTAACTGGTCCAAATAAATCCATGTGCAATAATTGCAGAACACCAGTTATGGAAGATGTGTCAGTGCCTCTGTGACTTGCTTTCTTTGACTTCCTTTCTGGCAAGCCTCACATAGTCCTTCTGGGGAGAATTCCAGCTGAGGCAGACCTCTGACCAATTCTCTTTTGACAAGAGAATTCATTGTTTTGAAATTGAGATGAGAAAGTCTCTTGTGCCATAGCCAACTCTCATCTGACGATGCCTTTGCATAGAAATAATTGACTTCAGGATTGCTTCTAGAGTTCATGTCAGCTACGAACAGATTTCCTTTCCGGATTCCCATCAAGGAGGGTTTTTCACTTTTCTTGTGCAGAATCTGACACTTCAGCTTGTCGAATAAAACATTGTAGCCGTTGTCACAGAACTGACTAATGCTAAGCAGATTGTGTTCAAGTCCTTGCACAACATACACATTTTCAATGATAATATTTCCAGCTAGCAAACAGCCATATCCCTCCGTTAAACCTTTGCTGTTATCTCCAAAGGTAACCACTGGGCCAGCTTTCTCAACCACATTTGATAGCAGGGCTCTATCTCCGGTCATATGTCTTGACGATCCGCTGTCAAGAATCCACACTACCGGTTGTACCTGTTTAAGGCCCTCTTTTCTTGACGATGAGGTATTTGCATCACTAGCCATGAGAGCAAGATTCCCAACTTCTTCATCTTCACTGTCAGTATCATCCCAGCTTCTTCCCTTTGCCAGGTAAGCCCTTTCAGATTTACTCTTCTGATTAGAATCATAAGAGTTCTTCCTAAATTATTTTGGCTTCCTGCATTCTGTGGCAAAGTGTCCCAACTCATTACAGTTGAAGCATCGAATGGTGCTTCGATCAACCATCCCTGTCTTGTACCCACCACTGCTGGTGTTAGAGGATGAAGATCCACCTTTCTGGAAGCTGTTGTAGTTGGACTTGTACTTGAACTTGGGATTCCTTTTGAATTTGACATTTGAGAATCTCTTGACAATCAGGGCCATTGACTCATCCTCCAATTGCTCCAGTTCTTCCAAGGAATAAAAATCATCTCCTGATTCATTTGTAGTAGGAGGATCAAATTCTGCTATTATCACATTTTCTTCAACCTTGGAAGACTGTACCATTCTTTCTGACTGTTGAGATTGTAGATGTTGTTGATCTTCAGCTACTAGAGCAGTAGACGTGCTGACCACTCTTCCTTTCCCGTAAACTTCCTTCTGCTGAATCTGCTCCAACTCATAAGTCTTTAACACACCATAGAGCCTTTCCAAAGAAATCTCACTCAGATCTCTTGCTTCTCTTATGGCAGTGATTCTATGTTCGAGATGAGTTGGCAGTGTTAAAAGGAACTTTTTGTTGACCTCCCTGATGGAATAGTATTTACCATTAATGTTCAGGTTGTTGACCAATGCATTGTACCTCTCAAACACTTCAGTGATTCCTTCTCCTGGATTGGATTTAAAGTATTCATACTCAGAGGTTAGGATTTCTAACTTGTTCTCCCTAACTTCCTTTGTGCCTTCATTAATAACCTCAATAGTTTCCCAGATATGTTTGGAATCTTTACAATTCATCACATGTCTATTCATCAATGGATCAAGGGAATCTACTAAAATTAATTGAAGGCTAGCATCCAGGGAGGCTTCTTCTTTTTCAGCAGGAGAAAAATCCTCAGGATTCTTTACATAAGTTCTAGCTTTGGTGATCACCACATCATTTTCTATTACCTCTGGTTCAATAACCATTGGAATTTTTGGACCCTTCTTTAACACTTCCAGATATTTGAGATTAGCAACTTGTAAAAATAATAGCATCTTCTTCTTCCACATGATATAATTTTCTTTATCAAATAGTGGAATTTTAACGGTTCAAACTTTTTGTGAAGTCATTATGAATTTTTGAATAAATAAAAATTCAAGGATTGAAAGAAACACAAAAGTCTAGGATCTTGATTTGTTCGTTAATCAGAAGGCTCTGATACCAATTGTTAGATCCCAATATGTTTGTAGAAGGGGGGGTTGAATACAAACTATACCGTTTAATCGAATAAAATGCGGAATAAAAAGGTGAAACAAAATTCAAGTTAAATAAAACTTTTATTAAACTTGAAAGGTGTTACAACAACGGTATCTGTTACAAGGGATTAATCTCAAATCAATTATTACAAATCTAGAATAAATTCGACATGAACTTTTTCTATTTTTGCAATAAAAAGATCAAATGCTAAATGCGATTTGAGATTAAGTTCTAGGGATTTTGATCCGCTAGATTGTTACACAAGAACAAGATAAATAATTCTAGTGGTTTGGATTTAACTTTACAATCTAGAATTTTGATCTTGAATAAAGCAGATGAAATAAATGAAATGTTTTGCTTTTGTTTCTGTTGTGTTCTTGACTTGGTTTTTTTGGATGATAGTCAGAATGAATGTCTTCTGCTTCTTTTATCAAAACAACCGAATGGAAATGAACTGCAATAACAATCCCTTGGCTCAGCAAGACAATCGGTAGAACTATCTTTAGAGCTAGCAAGACAATCAGAATGAACTAGCAAGACTTTCGGTATGACTATCAATTGTCATACCGATTGTCATAGTAGTTCAAATCATATTGTCTTACTGAATTAATAATAGATTTTAATCTAATAAAAATTCTGAAAACCCTTAATATTAATTCTAAATTAATTAATCAATTAATTCAATTAATCAATAAATTAATCTTTGCAGATATAATTTATTTTCTTAATTAAATTATATGACTTAATTAATTAATAGAGAATTAATACTAATCTTGAGCAGCAACCATTCTTCTGAGTATCTTCTCAAAATCACTGAAAATTATGAATCAATTCCACCACTTCAATGTTGACACTCGATGTACTGTCTGGTTCATGAGTGACTAACTTCTGTGACGTTTCTTCATGCCTTGACCTTGATACTCTTGATTTTCTTTAGACTAAATCCTTGTAATTAATTGATACCCTGACGAGATCTCTGTCACTTGATTAAATCCACAATCTTGATTTATATCACTGAGGCTTGATCAATTTCTTGAGCTTCTTCCAGTGAATTAAGTAATCAAGTCTGTAGATGAACAATGCTTCTTAATCCTTTGACATATGTTACTCTGTGAGATCTCTCTGACGATAGATCCACTATTTACTTATTACATTCTTAATTGAGTTGAGTTAAATTCTCGAATAAACAAATAGGCTATGACATATGCCTTTCACAAGTTAAATAAGAATATTATTAAACTTGAAAGGTGTTACAACAATGGTATCGATTACAAGGGATTAATCTCAAATTAATTATCACAAATCTAGAATAAATTTGACATGAACTTTTTCTATTTTTGCAATAAAAAGAGTCAAATGCTAAACGCAATTTGAGATTAAGTTCTAAGGATTTTGATCCGCTAGATAGTTACACAAGATCAAGAGAATGATTTCTAGTGGTTTGGATTTAACTTTAAAACTAGAAATGATGATCTTGAATTTAGCAGATGAAAATGAAATATTGTCTGCTTCTTTTCTTTTTGTACTTGGTTGGTTGACTTGTGTTCTGTTGGATAATTGTGTCTTCTATAGCTTCTGTCTTTTTAATTCAATCTACAAAATCACTTGAACTGGAATGACAATCGGTTGAACTCGCTGAACCAGTAGAACTTTTGGTATGACAATCAGTTTATGCTAGTATGACTTTCGGCAAGACTATTTGTTGAACTAGCAAGACTATCAAACTGAACTAGCAAGACTATATCCTTCCAGTAGAACTTTCGGTGAGACAATTGAAATGACCTGGCATGACAATCGGTATGACAATCCAGATTGTCATGCTAGTTCAATTTCAATTGTCTTGCTGAATTAAAACAAATTTTAATCCAATTATAATTCTGAAAATTCTTAATGTTAATTTAGAATTAATTAATCAATTAATTCAATTAATCAATAAATTAATCTTTGCAGATATAATTTATTTTCTTAATTAAACTATATGACTTAATTAATTTATAGAGAATTAATACTAATCTTGAACATCAACCATTCTTCTGAAAATCTTCTGAAAATCACTGTCAATTATGAATCAATTCCACCACTTCAATGTTGACACTCGATGTATTGTCTGGTTCATGAGTGACTAACTTCCGTGACGTTTCTTCATGTCTTGACTTTGATACTTGATTTTCTTCAGATTAAATCCTTGTAATTCTCTGATACCCTAACAAGATCTCTGTCACTTGATTAAATCCAGAATCTTGATTTATATCACTGAGGCTTGATCAATTTCTTGAACTTCTTCCAGTGAATTAATTCCTCAAGTCTGTAGATGAACGTTGTTTCTGAATCCTTTGACAGATGTTACTTTGTGAGATCTCTTTGACGGTAGATCCACTATTCACTTATTACATTCTTATTTGAGTTGAGTTAAATCCTCGAATATACAAATAGGCTATGACATATGCTTTACAATCTCCCCCTATTTGTTTGTTAGATAATAACAACAAATACCTAGAGAATAACTCAACTAATAAATAAGAAAAAGATGTAAATAGAAATGCAAAGTAAATAGCAGAAAAGTTCTGGATAACATTTAACATTTTCCAGATTCCAAATAGGTGTTCCTCTAGACTGAACATATCTTCAAGTAGTTTCATCTTCTTTTGTACAACCACATTTCCTGTTGAAAAGCGCATATCTGTCTTGCTTCTCCCCCTATGAGAATCAACTGCTTAAAGAAGATCACCTTTGTTTACCATATATCCCGTACAATAGGATCCGCAGATAAAAACCAATGGTACTCCCCTTTTGGAAAACAGCTTCTCCCCTTACTAGAAAATCACCTTGTGTTTACCACCTCTCCCATACAATAGGATCCGTAGTTACAAACACCAATGTAGTGTACATATGTTGGATCTTTTTCTTCCTCCCTTGCTATTTCTCCCCCTTAGTTGAGGAATCCTCCAAACTATTACTAAAGCTTTTATCTCCCCCTTAGAAAAGGAATGTATGCCGTTGTCTGAAGGAGTTCTCATATTTCACTTGGTTGGAAAAGAAATAACAAGTAGTTTCTCTTTCTTCCTCACTGTGAGTGTATGATTCTGTTTAGTGTACCTCACATGTGTTTCACTCTTCTCTCCACTCATGTTTACACTCATTCTCACAAGTGTATCACTCCTCTCATAGCACCAAAATTCAGCTGTACCTGCAAGGAAAATCACCTTAGCCATCCTTAAAGAGGTCACAGGTGGTGCAATGGGAGTTCGCAAATCCCCATCCTTGTTAAACTTGTCAGATGAATCTGAGTCATAATCTACAAGTTGCTAGTTTCCCTTTTAGGGTTCCAGATTTGAATTCTGGGAAGGTAAACAATGATCCAACAAATTTAGCATAAAGATCAAAGTTCCCTTCTAATGTCTGTGAAGACATTTCCTTGTGACTCATCAGGTAATATCTGAATCATTGTCAACAAGTTGCCGATCTGCGCTTATGTCAGATCCACTATCCGCAAATACATCCAGGGGATTTAAGCCTGGGGAGGTAGACACTGACCACTGACATATGGCTTTTGGATCAGTATCCTCTCCTAACACCTGTAAAGGCAATTGGTCCACTAACGAACCTTGAACAATCGAATCTGACCTTAAAATGGTCGAAACTCTTGTTTCCGTCAACTCATCCTTTGTGTGTGTAACCTCTCCTTGTGCATCAAGAATTGTTTATTTTTGAAGGGGTGACACTACATCGGATACCTTGGCCGACAGGCAAAATTCAATAGACTCACCCTGTTGAGAGAATGAATCTAGTAACTGTTTTTGTGCCTTTTCAGCCATTACATCTTTTTGAGAAGATGTATGGGGGCTAGCAGTTGTCTCGGTTTAAATACTACTCATCTTTGTAAGAGACAGAGCTGCTGTATTGACTACAGAACCTTCCTTATATGGTGCATTAAGGCACTATCTCCCTCACGCTCATTCATACTACATTTAGTAGTAAGAGAGTGTTGGTTGGTTCTATTTCTGTGTTTGTCTTTACAGTCTGGGATAGATGTTGTGGGTTTTCAACCTCATGACTTTCAATGAAAGAAAGCCATTGGAGACTGAACCTGTATCACAGAACATATGGCACTATAGAGATAAAATGTACTTAGGATCTATAATAAATGAAAATTATACATTTAATCTTTTGAGAGAAATGATGTACAATAGTGATTTCAAAGGATTTTACATGAAATAAGAAGTCACTAATGTAGAAAGAAGTTTGAGTTCAATGATAAAATTTACCATCTTACAAAAGCCATATCCCTCAGATAAACCTTTGCTATTATCCCCAAAGGTAACCAGTGGTTCAGCTTTCTCAACCACATTTGATATCAGGGCTCTATCTCCGGTCATATGTCTTGACGATCCACTGTCAAGAATCCACACTACCGGTTCCACCTGTTTAATGCCCTGCACTACAAATGGATTAGACCTTCTTCGGAACCCAAATTTGGTTGGGCCCGGCATACTTGTAAAATTGACCTTTGTCAAGCAAAACAACATTCTTAACTTTAATGGTCTCAACTTTCTCAATGATTGAACATTTGACCTTGTAAACAGCCTTAACAAATTTCTATTTAGGCTTAGGCACAAATGTCTCCTTTCTAGCCTTTGAAGGACTAACAGTCTTAGACCTATCATGCTTCCTATTATTCACATGCTGACGAGGAGTAGTCTTATCACTAGAAACATGCTTACCATTAAAATAAGCATACATTAAATTAAAAGCACAAGACATACAATTAGCAACACCACATGCTTTATGAGAGGGATTAACAACAGGAAAATTATGCATGGTAGACATGGCATTTTTGTTATCCAACTCATGTGTGTCTGAGTTAATCTCAGTTGCTTTCACAACTTTGACTGGAACTTTCGACACAGTTGACTTGGAAACAACCTTCTCATTAGCAAGATCTTCAGCACGCATTTCTTCTTGAATAATAGAGGAGGTCGTATCAAATGGTTCAATAATTGATCTTTTATAGAGGGGTTCATCAACACCCTTAAGCACATGTGGTACTTCCCTACCTTTAGCACAGACATGAGGAGGGGAGTTTATGCCTAATTCTCCAATAGCAGCATTATAATCGTAACCTATTCCAGATGTTTGATTAACAGCTTGCTTACTATAGAACTCTTTAGCCTTCGAACAAGAATTGAAGTAGGCTTTAACCTTAGTCTCAAGACCGGTGATCTTGTCTTTGAGAATAGTTTCGAGTTGTCTATAACAGTTAACTCTATTCTCTAGAAAAGATACAATTTCTTTTAACTTGTCTTGATTAATGTGCACAAGTCTTAATTCATTGACCTCTTTCTCAAGGTCTTTGATCTGTTGACTTAACAGTTCATTATCACGATGAGCACAATCTAAGGAACCTCCTAGATAATAAACTAATTCAGCATCAGTAAATTTTACCTCTTTTTTTGATGATGAAGCTTTTCCATCAATAGCCATAAGAGCAAGATTCTCATCTTCTTCATCTTCACTATCAGTATCATCCTAGCTTCTTCCCTTTTCCAGATAAGCCCTTTCAGAGTTACTCTTCTGATTTGAATCATAAGAGTTCTTCCTTACTTGCTTAGGCTTCCTGCATTCTGTGGCAAAGTGTCCCAACTCATTGCAGTTATAGCATCTAATGGTGCTCCGATCAACCATCCCTGTTTTGTATCCACCACTACAGGTGTTAGAGGATGAAGATCCACCTGTCTGGAATCTGTTGTAGTTGGACTTGTACTTGAACTTGGGATTTCTCTTGAATCTGACATTGGAGAATCTCTTGACAATTTGGGCCATTAACTCATCTTCCAATTGCTCCAGCTCTTCCAAGGAGTAAAAATCATCACCTGATTGATTTGTAGTAGGAGAATCATATTCTGCTACTAATACATTTTCCTCAGCCTTGGAATACTGTACCATTCTCTCTGACTATTGAGATTGTTGTTATTGTTGTTGACCTTCAGCTACTAGAGCAGTAGATGTGCTGACCACTCTATCTTTCTCGTAGACTTCCTTCTGCTGAATCTGCTCCAACTCATAGGTTTTTAACACACCATAGAGCCTTTCCAAAGAAATCTAACTCAGATCTCTCGCTTCTCTTATGGCAGTGATTCTATGTTCAAGATGAGTTGGCAGTGTTAAAAGGAACTTTTTGTTGATCTCCCTGAATGAGTAATATTTACCATTTATGTTCAGGTTGTTGATCAATGCATTGTACCTCTCAAACACTTCAGTAATTCCTTCTCCTGGATTGGATTTAAAATATTCATACTCAGAGGTTAGGATCTCTAACTTGTTCTCCCTAACTTCCTCTGTGCTTTCATTAATCACCTCAATAGTTTCCCACATGTGTTTGGAATTTTTACAGTTCATCACATGTCTGTTCATCAAGGGATCAAGGGAATCAATTAAAATTAATTGAAGGCTGGCATCTAAGGAGGCTTCTTCCTTTTCAGCAGGAGTAAAATCTTCAGGCTCTTTTGCATAGGTTCTAGCTTTGGTAATCACAACATCATCTACTACTACCTCTGGTTCAATAACCATCGGAGTTTTTGGACCCTTCTTTAACAAGTTCAGATATTTGGGATTTGCAACTTGTAAAAACAAGAGCATCTTCTTCTTCCACATAATATAATTTTCTTTATCAAATAGTGGAATTTTAATGGTTCCAACTTTTTGTGAAGTCTTTATGAATTTTTGAATAAATAAAAATTCAAGGAGTTGAAAAATCACAAAAGTCTAGGATCTTGATTTATTCGTTAATCAGAAGGCTCTGATACCAATTGTTAGGTCCCAATGTGTTTGTAGAAGGAGGGGTTGAATACAAACAATACCGAATAATCGAATTTAATGTGGAATAAAAAAGTGAAACAAAATTCAAGTTAAATAATAATATTATTAAACTTGAAAGGTGTTACAACAACGGTATCGATTACAAGGGATTAATCTCAAATTAATTATCATAAATCTAGAATAAATTCGACATGAACTTTTTCTATTTTTGCAATAAAAAGAGTCAAATGTTAAACGCAATTTGAGATTAAGTTCCAGGGATTTTGATCCGCTAGATAGTTACACAAGAACAAGAGAATAATTTCTAGTGGTTTGGATTTAACTTTAAAACTAGAAATGATGATCTTGAATTTAGCAGATGAAAATGAAATATTGTCTGCTTCTTTTCTTTTTGTTCTTGGTTGGTTGACTTGTGTTCTGTTGGATAATTGTGTCTTCTGTAGCTTCTGTCTTTTTAATTCAATCAACAGAATCACTTGAACTGGAATGACAATCGGTTGAACTAGCAAGACAATCTGCTGAACCAGTAGAACTTTCGGCATGACAATCAGTTTAAGCTAGTATGACTTTCGGCAAGACTATCTGTTGAACTAGCAAGACTATCAAACTGAACTAGCAAGACTATCTCCTTCCAGTAGAACTTTCGGTGAGACAATTGAAATGACCTAGCATGACAATCGGTATGACAATCCAGATTGTCATGCTAGTTCAATTTCAATTGTCTTGCTGAATTAAAACAGATTTTAATCCAATTATAATTCTGAAAATTCTTAATATTAATTCAGAATTAATTAATCAATTAATTCAATTAATCAATAAATTAATCTTTGCAGATATAATTTATTTTCTTAATTAAACTATATGACTTAATTAATTAATAGAGAATTAATACTAATCTTGAACATCAACCATTCTTCTGAAAATCTTCTGAAAATCACTGTCAATTATGAATCAATTCCACCACTTCAATGTTGACACTCGATGTACTGTCTGGTTCATGAGTGACTAACTTTTGTGACGTTTCTTCATGTCTTGACTTTGATACTTGATTTTCTTCAGATTAAATCCTTGTAATTCTCTGATACCCTAACAAGATCTTTGTCACTTGATTAAATCCACAATCTTGATTTATATCACTGAGGCTTGATCAATTTCTTGAACTTCTTCCAGTGAATTAATTCCTCAAGTCTGTAGATGAAAGTTGTTTCTGAATCCTTTGACAGATGTTACTTTGTGAGATCTCTTTGACGGTATATCCACTATTCACTTATTACATTCTTATTTGAGTTGAGTTAAATCCTCGAATATACAAATAGGCTATGACATATGCCTTACAATCCTCATACATGATTGGACTTAGGACATATCTCTTTCAATCTCCCACTTGTACTAAAGCCAATCACTCTGGTATCTAATACCCATCTTGTCTTTATGACGATCAAAGTGACTCTGAGAAAGTGGCTTTGTGAGTGGGTATTCTACGTTGTTATGTGTGTTAACTCTCTCGATGTTGACATCTCCTATATTTTCAACTCAGATTCACCACCAAAAATAAGAAAAATGTCCTGAGTCATTCGCAAGTACTTAAGGATGTTTTTCACTGCTTTCCAGTGGTCTTCACCTGGATTGGACTGATATCTGCTCATCACACTAATTGAATAAGCAACATCAGGCCTTGTACACAACATCACGTACATGATAGATCCTATTGCTGAAGCATAAGGAATTTTACTCACACGCTCCCTTTCCTCAGGTGTCTTAGGAGATATTTTTTCGGAAAGGGACACTCCCTGGCTCATCGGTATGAGACCTCTTTTGGAGTTTTCCATGCTAAACCTTTTAAGCACTTTCTGGATATATTTATCCTGGGTAAGACCTATCATTCTTCTAGATCTATCTCTATAGATCTTCATACCGAGAATGTAGGATGTTTCTCCCAAGTCCTTCATGGTGAAGTTCTTTGATAGCCATACTTTGACTGATTGTAGCATCGGTATATCATTTCCTATAAGAAGTATGTCATCCACATACAATACAAGAAATGTTATTGTGCTCCCACTAACCATCTTGTAGACACATGGTTCATCTATATTTTTGATAAAACCAAACTCTTTGATTGTCTCATCAAAACGGATGTTCCATCTACGAGAAGCTTTCCTTAAACCATATATGGTTCGCAGCAGCTTACACACTAGGTGTTCATTTCCCTTGGAAAGAAAACCCTCTTGATGTGTCATATACACTTCCTCCTCAAGTTCCCCATTGAGGAAGGCCGTTTTCACGTCCATTTGCCAAATCTCATAGTCGTAGTAAGCAGTAATCGCAAGCAAAATCCGAATTGATTTTAACAGGGCTACAGGCGAAAAAGTTTCATCAAAGTCAATCCCTTGCCTTTGTTTGAATCCTTTTTCCACGAGCCTGGCCTTATAGGTCTCCACCTGGCCATCTGCTCCAATCTTTCTTTTGTATAACCACTTGCACCCAATAGGCTTATCACCTTCAGGCGCCTCAACCAGAGTCCATACTTGGTTGGTATACATAGATTACATTTCGGATTTCATGGCACTATGCCATTTCTCTGAGTCAACACTACTCATAGCCTCATTATAGGTCACAGGGTCATCATCATCAATGATTGACAACTCATTGTCATTCTCAATGACAAGGCCATAATACCTCTCAAGTTGGCGAGACACTCTCCCTGTCCTACGAATGGGCTGTTTCACAGAAGGTTGTTCAGTCTGAACAGGTGTTTCCACTTGATCCGTAGTAGTTTGTGCTTCTTGAACTTCATCAAGTTCAATTTTTCTCCCACTGTTTCCTTCAAGGATAAACTCCTTTTCCAAGAAGGTAGCATGTCTGGAGACAAACACCCGATGATCGGTGTAAAAGTAATACCCCAAAGTCTCTTTAGGATATCCCACAAAATTATATTTTACGGATCGAGATTCCAGCTTATTTGGGTCAACTTTCTTGACATAAGCTGGACATCCCCAAATCTTAACGTGTTTAAGACTCGGTTTCCTTTCTTTCCATATCTCATATGGAGTTTGAGGAACAGATTTGGAAGGCACCTTATTCAGTAATATTATGGATTAAAAACTAATATATATAATTGCTGTATTTAGTACTAAGGAACGTGAGCTTCGAGGCTCGATTTGACTGCTCTTGTGTTTCGTGACTCAATCTGCCTTAACAAGATGCCTACGTACCTTGCTGATTGCCAAGGATCAAGTCAAAAAACGTAGTTCTGATTGGTGGGGGTGAGACCCCTTATATAGATGTTGGGAGTCCTTGAATTGGACTTGGTATAGGAGACTTGGTGGGTAAGTCTCATAATTAGAATGGACTTTGGAGTCCTAGATAGTAGGAAACTGATTCCTTATCCTTTTAGGTCCCCTTGAGGCTAATCTATAAGGATTTATATCCTTATCGGGACTCTTCTCAATAGCTGATTTTTCCCTTATTAATTAATTACGAAATTAATTAATAATCAGGGCTTTTGGGCCTTATTTATTTTATCGGGCCTGATCTGGTCCATCAGGCTTAACCTTTCTGGTCTGAGTATGATATATCTTTTTATTGGGCCTAGCAGCCCATACCTTGCAGTAAATAAATTATACTATCATAATTTATTTATCCCTATCATTTGCCCCCCAACTTTTGGGAAACATTGATTAGGTTTCGGAGAAGTTAAATCTATTCATTCCCTTACAGGGTTTCGTGTTTCCGTAAAGTGTGGAGCGACCTACACATTTATAATTATCTTAATTTCCAGGAATTTTTCCCTTAATTTCTTGGGTTTTCCCTAATTTTCTGGAATTTTTCCTTAATTTTCTGGATTTTTCCCTTAACTTCTGGGATTTATCCTTATTTTTCTGGATTTTTTCCTAATTTCTTGGATTTATCCTTATTTTTCTGGATTTTTCCCTTAACTTCTGGGATTTATCCTTATTTTTCTGGATTTTTCCCTTAACTTCTGGGATTTATCCTTATTTTTCTGGATTTTTCCCTAATTTCTGGGATTTATCCTTATTTTTCCTGGATTTATTCCTTATTCCTGAAAATATTAGTATTTTTCAGAAATTATTTAAGGAATTTCCTTATTTTTCCTGGATTTATTCCTTATTCCTGAAAATATTAGTATTTTTCAGAAATTATTTAAGGAATTTCCTTATTTTTCCAGGATTTATTCCTTATTCCTGAAAATATTAGTATTTTTCAGAAATTATTTAAGGAATTTCCTTATTTTTCCTGGATTTATTCCTTATTCCTGAAAATATTAGTATTTTTCAGAAATTATTTAAGGAATTTCCTTATTTTTCCAGGATTTATTCCTTCCCTTTTTCTTCTTTTTTCTTCCTTTTTTTTATACAGATTTCGACCAGGAATCCATTCGACCAGGATCCTGGTCGAATTAACCTTCATATTGCCCTGGTCGACAGGGTTTCGAGCAGGATGTCTTCGACCTCAATTCCTGGTCGAATTTCGGCCAGGATTTTCTCCCCCTTTTTCCTTTTTTTTTTTTGGTCGACTAGGAATTTTCTCCCCTTTCGGTCAGGACTCTTGCTTTTTGACCGAATTAAGCTTCTTTTGTTGCCCAGGTCGACAGAATTTCGACCTCAATGATTTCGATCAGGATTCCTTCATGTTTCCTGGTCGAATAGGTCTCAATTCTGGTCGAATTAAGCCTCTTTTTCAACCTTGATCGACAGGATTTCGACCTCAGGAGCTTCGATCAAGATTTCTTTGTATTTTCTGGTCCAATTGATCTTGGTCCTGGTTGAATTAAGGCCTTTATTTACCCTGATCGACATAATTTCGAGCTCAAGCCATTCGAACAGGACTTCTTTGTGTTTTCTGGTCGAACAGGTCAGGAATATATACATAGATTTGGGCCCTTAAACCTAGGCTGATCTCTGGGCCTCCCACATCAATTATTTAGGCCCTTTACTGGGCTTGGTTCTTATTGGGCTAATCTTTGGGCCTAGTACTTTCAACTGGGCTACCCCTTTTTCTTTTGGGCCTCATTCATGCCCCTCTTTTTACCTGGGCTTTTACTTGGGCCATCTTCACTTAGCTGGGCCTTTTTCTAGGCTTGTATTTTGTTCAACTGTGTTTTGTTTTAAGCCCAAGCTCCAAATTCTTCTGGATTTTTTTGGATTCTTCCAGATTCTTCAAAAAAAACTCAAGTTTTCTTCTGATTTTTGCTAGAATTCTCTTGAATTTTCCAGGAATTCCCTGGATAATTCCTGAACCTTCCAACTTTTGGGCCCAAATGGGCCTTTTAAGGCCCATTATCCACTTTTTCTTCCTATATATAGGTGGGGGGAGTGTGCATTCACTTCACACTCTTCACTCTTCACCCTTCATTTCATCTCAAACTTTCTCCCCTTCCTTTCTTCCCTTAGCTTTTAGCATTTCCTTTCTCAAATCCCTTCCCTTAGTTTTCCAGCTTCAGGCTTTTTCCAGCTCATAAATGGCTGACAAGAGTTCCGAGAGGGCGGCAAAGATAGCCTCGGCTTCAAAACGAGGTAAGGATATCGTGATCCGTTCTTCATATATGTCTTTAATCGATATGATTAACACTAGGGGGATGAATATCCCTCCACTGCACATCTCGATTCCTTTAATCATTGTAATACTTGGCACAACATAGATTTCGATAAACTAAATGCCCGTTATAACGTCCTTCCTCCTCTTAGATTAGTTCCAGTCTCTGGTGGTGACCGTACTTGCCACTGGAGACCCGACACTCTCTTCATTTACACAGATGCCCTTAATGCTGGGCTTAGGTTTCCTTTCCACCCTTTTATTCCTCATCTTTTAGCTGATTTACAAATCAACCCGTGTCAGCTTCCTCCAAACGCCTGGAGGAACATTTTATGTTTTATGGTTTGCTGCCTTAGGGAGGGCTTTCCTCTTTCTGTAGCTGTTTTTAGGAAGGTCTTTCAGTGTTACAATAGCTCTTCCAGTATCTGTGGCTGGGTCTATGTCAAGCAAAGGCCCAAAAGTAAACATATCTTTAACAGCGCCTCTATTCCTAATAACAATCAAAATTGGAGGAATAGTTTCGTTGGGTTACGTTGGGAGAATGGTGACTGGGGCACACTTTTCCGATCTTCCTTCAGGAAGGTCAGTGATGGTAGCCTCAAATCCATTCACTTAACTCCTGAGGAAACTATTATTTATAATGGTCTTACTCAGGACGATGGCACTACCACCAGCTGGACTCTTTTAGAGGAGTTCTCCCTCATTCACGTGGGACTATCCTCTGTTTCTCAACAGGGTATTTTTCTTCCCTTATCATCTTTATTTCGTTTCATGCATTATTAACATCACTTATTTTGTCTTTTGATTTGTTTTGCAGCTGCTAAGGAGATCAACGAGGACAACGTACCTCTCGTTGAAGAGACTGCTAGGATGAAAAAAGCCCGTCTTGCAGGCCTAGATACCCGAGGGAAGGCCACGGAGCCTAGTTTCTTGAGAAAACACAAGGAGCCTATGGGGGAGGCTTCAGCTGAAGTAGCTGAGGGCCACAACGCTCCCATCACTGCTGCTGTTCCTGCTGCTGCTGCTACAGGCGCCTTCCAGCCTCTCTGAGGATTTCGCCGAGGGGACACCGTGGTTGGATCCACGAAGCATGCATGGGATTGGTCCTACCATAGCGTGACTACCAAGGACTTTACTGATATGGTGGCCACCCCTGATCTTGAGAGGATTAAGCTCATGGGAGCTCAGTCTCTTGCTTCGGTATGCCTTCTCTTTTTTGAACTTATCTTTCGTTCTTGTAGCATTTTCTTGCCATATACTTTGTTAATTGCTTTGTTTCAATCTAACGCCTACTTTCAAGGCGCTGTGAGGCAAGCCGAGTCATGGAAGCGGGCTTCTGATAAGACCGATAATTCCCTCAAGAGGCAACAGAAGAAGTATATTACCCTGGAGAAGAAGCTCAAGCGCAAGGAGGAAGAACTCGGAGAGTCTAACGCCGAGCTGGTGGTACTTCGGGCGGAGAAGGATAAAGCTATAGACAACTATCTGGACTCGGAGGAGTTTGCCCAATCCATGAGGATTAGGGATGATTCAGTCTTTTCCGGGTTTTTTAGGACTGGTTGGGACACGACCCTTGGGACCGTGAATGAGGCTTGTCCTGATATTAACCCGGCGGACTATGTCTGCCCTGATGACGAGGCTTTGCTGCAGAGGTTTCGTACCCGAGTAGTTGTCTCGGGTCATGTTCCTCAGGATCCACTCCTTCCTCCTCCCGAGTCTTCTTTCAGACCTGCTGATGACGATAGCTCTTCCTCCTCCTCCGAGACGACAGAGACATCCAGCGAGAGCGGAGAGGACGATGATATGGATGCCGAGGGTACTTCAGCTCCTTAGAGCTTTTTCAGCCCTGCGTGGCTTGTTTTATCCTATTTTCGAGACTTTATTTATCGAACTTTTGTAATATCTATCAGATCTATTTTATTTATCACCTTTCATGCTTGCATCCATGCATTTGGTTTTTATTTGTTAGGCCACAAACATACTTTGAAGAACTCATGAATTTCATAAAATTGTCTGGGATTCGTCCCTTACACAAGTAATAAAACTAAAACATATAAATCCTAAGCAAGCAAAGCTTCAAGGTGCTTTTCAACCTACTCGCCATCCTGACGAGTGAGAATCGTATCCGGCTGCCCTACACATAGTAAACCTTCAGGTTTTGTGCATGCCAAGTTCTCGGGACTTCAAAACCATCCATAGTCTCTAGCTTGTAGGTTCCTCTACCTTGAACACTCTTGACTCTGTACGGCCCTTCCCAATTCAGGGCAAGCTTCCCTTTTTGTCCTACACCAGATGCTTCTATCTTCCTCAAGACTAGATCGCCTTGTTTAAAAAACCTTTCTTTAACCCTTAGGTTGTAGTAGAATGAAGCCTTTTTCTGATATTCTACTATCTTTGCATGTGCCGTATCTCGCACTTCATCGATCAGATCCAGGGCTAACCTCTGCCCTTCCTCATTTTCTTCTGCATTGAAAGCCTGAATCCTTGGAGAGGAATGTGATATCTCTACTGGAACTACTGCTTCTGCCCCATATGCCAACATGAAGGGAGTTGCTCCTGTCGTGACTCTACAGGTAGTCCTATAGGCCCATAATATGGGAAGTATCTCATCCACCCAATTATTTCTTGACTTCTCGATCCTTTTCTTTAATCCATCCAGGATTATTCGATTTGCTACTTCTGCTTGCCCATTAGCTTATGGGTGAGCCACAGAGGTGAACCGTAACTCAATTTCATTTTCTTCACAATACTTCTTGAATTCCTCGTTGTTGAATTGTGTTCCATTGTCAGTGACGAGGATACGAGGAATTCCATATCGGCACATAATGTTTTCCCACAGGAATTGTGCAACCTGCTTAGTTGTGATTTTGGCCAAGGGTTTGGCTTCAATCCACTTGGTGAAATAATCAATGGCTACAATTAGAAACTTCCTTTATGTCGTGGCCATAGGGAAAGGCCCTAGAATATCCATCCCCCACATAGCAAAGGGAATAGGCGAGTTGATAGAGGTCAGCATCTCGGGGGTTGTCTAACAACTGGTGCATGCTTCTGACAGCGATCACACTTCTTCACATATTCTTTGGCATCAGCCATCATTTCTGGCCAATAGAAGCCTAAACGGGTTATCTTATGAGCCAAGGCCCTACCCCCCAAGTGTTGTCCACAAATACCTTCATGCACTTCTTCAAGAGCCAAGCGTGCCTCATCGGGCCTGAGACACCTCAAGTAAGGAACCACGAAAGATCTTTTATACAGAATCCCATCTATCAAAGAGTACCTTAGTGCTCAAATAGTTAACTTCCGTGCTTCAGTTGCATCGCTTGGCAACCAACCGGTCTGAATGTGAGCCTTGATGGGATCAATCCATGATGTCCCCAAGCCTATGGGAGCCACTAGCTTAACATCTATGCTTCGTGTCTTCAAAACACGGAAGTACACACTTCCTAAACTTTCTTCAATCTCAGACGAAGCAAACTTTGATAACGCATCTGCCTTAACATTTTCTTCCCTTGGAATGTGTTCAATATGGCATTCATTAAATTGGGTCATCACAGCCCTTACTAGGCGTACATACTTAGCCATCGTATCATCCCTTGCCTCAAATTCTCCCTTTACCTGGGATATGATCAGCTTTGAGTCTCCACGGACCTTTAAGTTTTTGACTCTAAGTGTCCCAGCTAGACCAAGGCTAGCTATCAGGGCTTCATATTCTGCCTCATTATTTGTGGTTGGAAAGTCTAGCTTCATAGCATACTCAATCAAGAACCCATCAGGGCTTTGCAAAACCAACCCTGCTCCACTGGAGTTTGTTTTTGATGCTCCATCAAAATAGAGAACCCAATATTCTTTCTCATCCTTCTCTTTGCCCCCATTATCGACTCCCTTGTCTTGAGGTATGGCATCTTCCTGCCCCCCCGACTTCTTGGTTGGGTATAGTACATTCCACCACGAAGTCAGCTAGTGCCTGGGCTTTTATTGCCGTACGTGGCTTATACTTGAGATCGAACTCTCCCAGCTCTATTGCCCACTTAATCAATCTCTCACTTGCCTTGGGACTGTGAATGATATTTCTCAGTGGCTGATTTGTCAGCACTTCAATCTGATGAGCCTGAAAGTATGGACGCAGTTTTCTCGAAGCCATTACCAAGGCTAGAGCAAACTTCTCAATAGTTGAATAATTCAATTCAGCACCATGCAAAATTTTGCTGACATAGTATACGGGTTTCTGGATTTTCAGTTCCTCCTTAACCAACACCGCGCTCAAGGCGCTCTCTGAAACAGCCAAGTACAAAATAAAACTTCACTCAGAACTGGCTTGGCCAACAACGGGGCCTGGCCCATATACTTCTTTAACTCTTCAAATGCCTTCTGATTTTCCTCACTCCATACAAAGTCTTTGATATTCTTTAGTGACTTGAAGAATGACAAGCACTTATCTCCTGACTTGGAGATGAATCGTCCTAGCGCAGCAACCCTTCCTGTGAGCTTCTGAACATCCTTGATAGTTTTTGGTGGTTCCATGTCCAGGATCGCCTTTATTTTATCGGGGTTAGCCTCAATTCCCCTTTTTGAGACCATCAATCCCAAGAATTTTCCAGATCCTACTCCAAAAGCACACTTCGTAGGATTCAACATCATCTTGTGGTACCTCAGGACCTCAAAAGCTTTCCTCAAATGGGTTATGTGATCAGTCTTTACTAGACTCTTGACTAACATGTCATCAACATAGACTTCCATAGTCTTACCGATAAGATCCTTAAAAATTTTGTTTACCAACCTTTGATAGGTGGCTCCTGCATTCTTGAGACCAAACGCCATAACAAGATAACAATAAACACCAAAGTCAGTGATGAATGATACCTTTGGAATGTCATCCTTATGCATTTTGATCTGGTTGTATCCGCTAAATCCATCCATGAAACTCAGCATCTCATGTCCAGCAGTGGCATCAATCAAAGTATCAATCCTCGGCAACGGAAAACAGTCTTTGGGGCTTACATCATTTAGATCAGTGAAGTCTATACACATCCTCCACTTTCCATTAGCCTTCTTCACCATTACAGGGTTTGTTAACCACTCCGGAAATTGAATCTCCTCAATGAAACCAGCCTCTAAGAGCTTTTCTACTTCCTATTTTATAGCCTCTTGTCTTTCCGGGGCAAAATTTCTTTTCTTTTGTTTCACTGTCTTCCGGCTTGGATCCACGTTCAACTTATGAGTAATCAGCCCCGAGTCTATGCCTGGCATATCAGCTGCTGACCAAGCAAACACATCACTATTTTCTTGCAAAAATTTTACCAACTTCCCTCTAAGGGGCTCTTCCAATGTGGCT
This sequence comes from Apium graveolens, assembly GCF_009905375.1. Lineage (NCBI taxonomy): Eukaryota > Viridiplantae > Streptophyta > Magnoliopsida > Apiales > Apiaceae > Apium > Apium graveolens. The sequence goes on along the minus strand of NC_133648.1, from coordinate 175,961,337 downwards.
CCAATGAAAGTCATCCTTTCCGGATTCTCGGGGTCTAAAGGAACCGAAACCAATTCTTCTGCTGGCCTTCCTCTATTCTCGTCATTTTCTCGAACATCCATATCTTCAATAGGAAGAACCTGGCCCCCGACTCCATCTGCCCTCAAAGAGGCCACATAACAGCTTCTAGCCATTTTTTGATCTCCTCTCTCTTCTCCAATCCCGTTTCAGGTGGGAAACTTCATGACTGAATGGTAGGAAGAGGGGACTGCCTTGAAGGCATGTATCCCTGTTCTCCCCATGATAGCATTATAAGTTGAACTAGCCTTTACCACCACAAAATCCAGCATCTGCGTTGCTTGCCTTGGCTCCGTACCTATGGTGGTCTGCAATTTGATTATCCCTTCCATAGGACATTCTACTCCAGCAAATCCATATATCGGCATGTCGATTGGTGTCAACTGGGAGTCGTTATACCCCATCCTTAGAAAGGTGTCGTGGAGCAAGATATCCACAGAAGCACCATTATCCACAAGGACCCTCTTAACCGGGCTATTTCCTATTATCGGTGTTATGACCAGCGGGTCGTCATGGGGAAACTTCACACCCTCTAGGTCGGAATCATCAAAAGCCAATGTTACTTCTGTCCTGGCCCTCTTCGGGGCTTCTCCAATAATATGCATAACCTCCCTGGTGTATGCCTTTCTGGAATTTTTGGACAATCCAGCAGCAGTTGGACCTCCAAAGATCGTGTTTATCACAGGTCCTCGAGGACGTCGTGGTCCTCCAAAAATTGCATTTATAACCGGCCCTCTAGGTTGGGGATTCCGCCCCTGATCGTCTTGGTCCCTCCTACGATCTTCAAAGTTCTTCCTTCCATTATTGTTTCTGTCCCCTCCATCTCCAGTATACTTGTTCAACCTTCCTTTTCGAATCAAAAACTCAATTTCATCTTTCAGTTGCCTACACTCATCGGGTGTCATGGCCAACATCCTTGTGAAACCTGCAATACTTGCTCTTATCTAGCTTGGCGGGATCAGCCTTCAAGGGCTTAGGCCAGCGAATATCTCTATCTTTCTCAATCTCCATCAAAATCTGACTTCTAGGAGCACTCAGCTTAGCGTATTCAGTGAACTTTTGCCCAGGTCCTCCCTTCTTGGGGGTTGAATCAGGGTTTTGTTCAGTTCTAGGATATTTGTCCTTAGCGATATACTCCAGATCAGTTTTTCATTTCTTGCCTCCAGTGGGCTCATTACTTACTACGGTCTTCCTCATGCTTTCTTCAACCTTGATATACTTCCCTGCCCTCTCTTGGAGTTGCAACATGTTTTCAGGGGGACGTTTGGCCAAGGACATCTTGAAAAACTCATCCCTAGTTCCTTGTTGCAGTGCTATCATGGCTACCTTATCATCAAGGTCTGGGACTTTTAAAGCCTCCTTTGTAAAACGATTCAGGTAATCTCTCAAGGATTCCTTAGCTCCCTGCACAAGACTCATAAGAGATGCTAAACTTTTCTCATGGACTCTTCCACTGATGAATTGTTTAATAAAAGCCTGACTTAATTCTCTGAACGATCCAATAGAATTTGGGGGCAGGCGACTGTACCATCTTTGAGCCATACCCGACAGGGTTTGAGGGAAGGCCCGACACTTTATAGCATCATTCACGGGTTGCAGCAGCAGTGCATTAGAGAATGTCCTAACATGATTAGCGGGGTCTCCCGTACCATCATAGGCTTTGATAGTGGGCATCTTGAATTTCCTTGAGATATGGGCATTCATTATCTCTTCTGTGAAGGGTGGAGTTGGATCATCAGGATCTCCAAGGGGAAGGAGATTGCTTGGATCAGTTCTTGGGACAGCAGCCCTTCTTCTTACCAGACCATCCAGGTCTATGACAGGAGGAGGATTTCTCCCTCTAGGAGGTATCTGGGGTCTGGTGGCCTGGTGAGCCTTCAAATCACGCCTCAGCCTTTGGATTTCAGCCTCATGAGCCCTGATCCTTTCCTACACTTCTTGGGGATTCGCCCCTGGGCTGCTTTGGGGGCGTTGCCTTCCATTGGCTATTGGCTCTTTTCCAGGACGCCTCCTTCTCGGGGCCACTTCATCATCCGAAGATTCGGAGTCTCTCTCAGTGTAAGGACCAGAAAATTTCTGATCCTCAGGGATAGGACCCAAACCTCGTATATAGGGGGGCGACTGCCCTCGTGCTTCGCTTCGCCCAGCATATCCGCTACCTCCAACCTCAGGGTGAAGGGGCATCCCATAAGGGGGTTAGTATTAACAATAGTTGAATATTCATACCCGACGGGTCGAGAATTCACAGGTATATGTACTTGTTGAACTTGAGGATTCGTACCTTGAATAGTCGGGGGAGTTGTCCCTTGTAGCTGAGGTTGAGTTGCCCCTGTCTGGGCTTCCCCCTGAGTAGATGCATAAGTTGAATGGGGAGGAACCTCCACGGTTGACGAAATCACCTGGGTTGTCTCTGATGGTGTTCGTTCCTCTAGAGCTCTAATTGTTCTCTGTGTTCTCGTCATGGTTATTGTTGTGTCTTCCCACAGACGGCGCCAAATGTTATGGATTAAAAACTAATATATATAATTGCTGTATTTAGTACTAAGGAACGTGAGCTTCGAGGCTCGATTTGACTGCTCTTGTGTTTCGTGACTCAATCTGCCTTAACAAGATGCCTACGTACCTTGCTGATTGCCAAGGATCAAGTCAAAAAATGTAGTTCTGATTGGTGGGGGTGAGACCCCTTATATAGATATTGGGAGTCCTTGAATTGGACTTGGTATAGGAGACTTGGTGGGTAAGTCTCATAATTAGAATGGACTTTGGAGTCCTAGATAGTAGGAAACTGATTCCTTATCCTTTTAGGTCCCCTTGAGGCTAATCTATAAGGATTTATATACTTATCGGGACTCTTCTCAATAGCTGATTTTTCTCTTATTAATTAATTACGAAATTAATTAATAATCAGGGCTTTTGGGCCTTCTTTATTTTATCGGGCCTGATCTGGTCCATCAGGCTTAACCTTTCTGGTCTGAGTATCATATATCTTTTTATTGGGCCTAGCAGCCCACACCTTGCAGTAAATAAATTATACTATCATAATTTATTTATCCCTATCAGGTCTCATTATAGAGTTATCATCTTTTACGTCTCATTATTATGATCTCATCACAATCCATAAAAAGCTTTACTCTAAACTGTGGTATATCTTATTTAAACATTTAAATAGATAGAGCCCGCAATAAAAACAGAAGAAGTCTTTTATTAATATCAATGAAATCAAAACAGATTACATAAAAGTTATTCCTAAATCCTCATACATGATTGGACTCAGGACATATCTCTTTCAATCTCCCACTTGTACTAAAGCCAATCACTCTGGTATCTAATACCCATCTTGTCTTTATGACGATCAAAGTGACTCTGAGAAAGTGGCTTTGTGAGTGGGTCTGCTACGTTGTTATGTGTGTCAATTCTCTCGACATTGACATCTCCTCTTTCAATAATCTGAATTGCACCACCATTCAGAGTAAACACGTACCCTGACATGGATTTGCTATCACTTTTTGATTGAAAACTAGAGTCAGTATAACCCTCTATTTTCAACTCAGATTCACCACCAAAAACAAGAAAAATGTCCTGAGTCCTTCGTAATTACTTAAGGATGTTTTTCACTACTTTTCAGTGGTCTTCACCTGGATTGGACTGATATCTGCTCGTCACACTAATTGAATAAGCAACATCAGGCTTTGTACACAATATCGCGTACATGATAGATCCTATTGCTGAAGCATAAGGAATCTTACTCATACGCTCTCTTTCCTCAGGTGTCTTAGGAGACATTTTTTCGGAAAGGGACACTCCATGGCTCATCGGTATGAGACTTCTTTCGGAGTTTTCCATGCTAAACCTTTTAAGCACTTTCTGGACGTATGTACCCTGGGTAAGACCTATCATTCTTCTAGATCTAGCTCTATAGATCTTCATACCGAGAATGTAGGATACTTCTCCCAAGTCCTTCATGGTGAAGTTCTTTGATAGCCATACTTTGACTGATTATAGCATCGGTATATCATTTCCTATAAGAAGTATGTCATTCACATACAATACAAGAAATGTTACCGCGCTCCCACTAACCTTCTTGTAGACACATGGTTCATCTATGTTTTTGATAAAACCAAACTCTTTGATTGTCTCATCAAAACGGATGTTCCATCTAAGAGAAGCTTGCCTTAAACCATATATGGTTCGCAGCAGCTTACACACTAGGTTTCATTTCCCTTAGAAAGAAAACCCTCTGGCTGTGTCATATACACTTCCTCCTCAAGTTCCCCATTGAGGAAGGCCATTTTCACGTCCATTTGCCAGATCTCATAGTCGTAGTAAGCAGCAATCGCAAGCAAAGTCTGAATTGATTTTTAACAGGGCTACAGGCGAAAAAGTTTAATCAAAGTCAATCCCTTGCCTTTGTTTGAATCCTTTTGCCACGAGCCTGGCCTTAGAGGTCTCCACCTAGCCATCTGCTCCAATCTTTCTTTTGTATACCCACTTGCACCCAATAGGCTTAACACCTTCAGGCGCCTCAACTAGAGTCCATACTTGGTTGGTATACATAGATTCCATTTCGGATTTCATGGCACTATACCATTTCTCTGAGTCAACACTACTAATAGCCTCATTATAGGTCACAGGGTTGTCATCATCAATGATTGACAACTCATTGTCATTCTCAATGACAAGGCCATAATACCTCTCAGGTTGGCGAGACACTCTCCCTGTCCTACGAATGGGCTGTTCCACAGAAGGTTGTTCAGTCTGAACACGTGTTTCCACTTGATCTGTAGTAGTTTGTGCTTCTTGAACTTCATCAAGTTCAATATTGCTCCCACTGTTTCCTTCAAGGATAAACTCCTTTTCCAAGAAGGTAGCATGTCTGGAGACAAACACCCGATGATCGGTGTAAAAGTAATACCCCAAAGTCTCTTTAGGATATTCCATAAAATTACATTTTACGGATTGAGATTCCAGCTTATCTGGGTCAACTTTCTTGACATAAGCTGGACATCCCCAAATCTTAACGTCATTAAGACTCGGTTTCCTTTCTTTCCATATCTCATATGGTGTTTGAGGAACAGATTTGGAAGGCACTTTATTCAGTAAATATGCTGAGGTTTCCAATGCATAACCCCATAGGAATACTGGAAGATTCGCATAGCTCATCATGGACCGAACCATGTCTAACAAAGTCTGATTTCTCCTTTCAGATACCTCATTTAACTGTGGAGTATATGGAGGAGTCTACTGGGAGACTATACCATTTTCTTTGAGATAACTAGAAACTCTCCATTCAAGTAGTCACCACCTCGATCTGATCGAAGAGTTATAATACTGTGTTTGGTTTGTTTTCTCCACTTCATGTTTATATTCTTTGAACTTTTCAAAGGCTTCAGACTTGTGTTTCATCAAATACACATATCCGAATCTAGATCTATCATCTATGAAAGTAATGAAGTACGAAAATCCACCCATGGCTTGTGTAGACATTGGTCCACATACATCTGTATGTACCATTCCTAGAAAATCTGCAGCCCTCTCTCCATGTCCACTAAATGGAGATTTGGTCATTTTACCCAATAGACAAGACTCGCATGTAGGATATGATTCAAAATCAAAGGGGTCAAGTAACCCTTCCTTATGCAATGTCCGCAGTCTATTTTCACTAATATGACCTAGCCTACAGTGCCATAAATAGGTCAGATTTTCATCATCTCGTTTTCTTTTATTAGTTTGTTCAATCTGAAGTAAATCATGCTCTACGTCACATACATACAGACCATTATTTAAAATACCACGTCCAAAAAGAACATTATCTCTAAGGATAAAACATTCATTATTCTTAATAATAAATGAAAAACCATCCACATCCAACATAGGAATAGAAACAATATTCCTCACAATAGAGGGAACGTAATAACAATTATTCAAAATAATAGTCTTGCCCGTAGGCATATGTAAACTAAATGATCCTACAGATATGGCCGCAACCCTTGCTCCATTGCCCATACGTAGAATCACCTCATCTTTTTCAAGAGTCCTACTTCCCTTTAGTCCTTGCAACGAATTGCAAATATGAGAACCACAGGAGGTATCTAATACCCAAGTAGAAATTTGACCTAGTGACATATTAACTTCGATCATGAGCATGCCTGAATCAGAAGCGGTAGTCTTACTACCCTTATTCTTCTTCAATTCTGCAAGGTAAACCATTGCAGTTCCTCTTCCAGTGCCCCGAACTTGTTACAGTGAAAACTAAACAGCTAAATTAGGACCAGTCAACTTGTGAGCATCTAGTATGCTCCGGGAGTGATAGTGTAGAAGACATGACGAATATAGTAAATCTGTAAATGATAAACACATAACAACACTTAGCAAATATTCAATTTCATTTCAAAACACTATATGAATCGGGTCTTTATTCCTAAGTGTCTCCCACTAGTTTATCTAATTTTTTTCAACCCCCTAAGTGAAAATTAAGCATTCATAATGCTAGTGGGAATATGGATCCTACATTCCATCACACAACCTCGGCTGTGGCACGAAACGTTATGTGATGTTCAATAGGCAGACAACTCTTGTCAATTACATCTTATGTTATTCCCTAATATAAGTTTAGCGTCTTGAATAATTGAGTCACGGCTGTGGCACGACTAAACTCAATATTCGAAGTCAAGTCTAACCCAACATTTCGTACAATTGAATCAGTCTCCAACGGCCCACTGTTGTAGCACGTACCGACCTTTAGATTCCAATTCAATGTACACATCTCTATGTAATAGACAAGTATTTCTTATTTCGAAATCAAAGCCCTTGGCTGTAGCACCAAACGACAATGATTTAAAAATAAGAACCACTTTCTACCATGTTGGAAGGCTATGACCGACACAAGCCCGTTGTGTCATTGGCCAATTACTACTTGATATTATTTAATTTTAGAGGGATTATATTACGTTACAATCATAATCATATTATAAAGAGATTCTTCCTTTTAAATTAAATATTTCAAATCAATAATCGATAATCAGATGATTCCCAGATCAGGTGGAGCATTGTCAAGAGGCGTCACTTAATAACCCTTTCTTACAGATAGAAATCTGTTGTTGACAGAATCATCCTTTCTCTCAATATTGAAAAATTCATATTCAATTACGTGTTTCATAAACACAAGAATCTCATGATCGTATTCATAATATTTATTGTTAAGGCAAGAAACGATTCATATTCTAGATTTTCTAGAGCACGCCTTATATTGATTTAAGTTCGCCTAAATCTATCATCGCATGGTAAACATAGACATATATCTCATATATAAAATTAAATAAACAAGTAAATGTAAAGTGCAATAAAGTAAATGTGTTTGGTTATACAACACATAAAAGCATGTTAAAACACATAATCTGATCTTAACATATCATATTATCCATGATCTAATCATAAAAAGAAAATATGACAAAAATCAGAAAAATTAGAATCAAATCAAAAAAATAAGAATCACTGTTTACGGGTAGTAAACGACGTCAAACGCCTTACAGACGAGTCGTTGATAGCTTTAGCTATCAGTTTTGTTCAGACGCTCGTTTACCTATGGAAAAGGGTATTCGTTTGAGTAAATCGGACACCAGACCCAGATTTCAGCAAATCTGCAGCAGCCAATTCAGAATCCGTATCTAATATGATTCTCATAATTAGAACAAACATAAATCATGTATATATCAGTATATATATACAGATTACATAATCATCTTATGATTATACAACTCACATGAATATCATATATTCAAAACCATTCATATATAAGCATATTATATCAACATCAAATCATGGCGAATCACGTACATGCTCATATATCGAAAACAGTTAAACACATAAACGAATTAAAAACTTTTCACAAGTAGCTCTGATGCCATTGAAGGGTTTTTAGCATATAAACGCAGCGAAAACATAAATTTATTCTTTAAAAAAACCGAAACCCTCCGCAGGATCTATGCGAAAAATAATATTTAATTCGTAGTTCGGTATGTTTACCTTAAGAAGCTTTACGTTAATGGAAATATGGAGGTCTTTAATAGCGATCCAAGAACGACTGAACGGAGATCCTTAGCAGCTGCTCCTCAAGTGTGAAGCACTCCACCGGTATCCACCAAGAAAATGATATAATGAAGGAGGAGGAGATGGAGAGAATTAGGGTTTTATAAATCTTTTTGGTTGAGGCAAAAATAGGGTTTATAGTAGTATATTTATAGGCAAAATTTTCAGCTGAAAATTTTCCCATAAAATATTATTATTATTAACCCTTTATTATTCTCACTAATAATTAAAACACCTTTTAATTATTAATCCTTTTTCTAAACTCTTTAGAAACAATTCTCTCACTTGATTTAATTTCCAAAAATTAAATTCTTAATTAATAATATTAAGAACCTTTTCTTAATTAATTTATAATCATTAAATTCTATTTAATCAATTAATAAATTTGCCAATTAATTATTTATTTCATAAATAAATAATTATCAGCCATTATTAACTAATTCCTCCACCAGTAAATCATTCTCTTTTATGGTGTGAGTATGTAGGTTCAATATTAAGCCGATAGTAGAAAAATAATAATAATAAACTATTTTATCATTATTTATATAAATTCTCTAATTCATTAAATATGATTAATTAATTAATCATATTTATTCTACATCGTGAGGGATACTTTTCAGCATATCACGACTATCCGGATAATACGAATTCACTGCTTAGAATACCAAGAACCTATTCATGAATAGTTACCGTACAATTAATTCCTTCTACCCTGCAATGTCACGATTAAATATAAGGCATGGAACTTGTGTCAAGCCTATTCTTATTCAATCACTTGCTTTCCCATTCACTATGCTTAGTTCTATTTAATGTAAATTAGAAACTCCTTTCTAATTTCAATTCACTCTGGCCAGAGATTCCTGAACTAGCATAAGTGGACTCAGTATGTGAACATTCTCTTCCTTCACTGGAAGGGGTAGATCCTTTATTGATCATACACTATCTTCATGTACAAATTCCTATACCCAGTAGAGCCCTTATAATTGTCCCTTGAGACTAAGAACTAAACCAAAGCATAGTTCAGTATACACAAGATGACTATGATGACCTCAAGTCTAAGGATACTTGTACAAACTATCAGTATGTGAACAATTGCTGACACGTGAGTGAACTCCATCAGTTGTTCAGCTGTGTGAGTCATGTTCAGTGAACTTATTCTATAATAAGCACCTACATACTAGATATAGTGTCACCACACAAATGTCTATGAGAACAGACATCCTTCATATGAAGCAAGCATAGTATGTACCGATCTTTGCGGATTATTAATTACCAGTTAGTAATCCTACGACCAGGAACTATTTAAGTTTAGAGTTATCATCTTTTAGGTCTCATTATTATGATCTCATCACAATCCATAAAAAGCTTACTCTAAACTGTGGTATATCTTATTTAAACATTTAAATAGATAGAGCCCGCAATAAAAACAAAACAAGCATTTTATTAATATCAATGAAATCAAAACAGATTACATAGAAGTTATTCCTAAATCCTCATACATGATTGGACTTAGGACATATCTCTTTCAACTTTTTTTCTCTCTACTCCTACCAGATGATGCCAAAAAGCGGGAGAAGGTAGTTAAGTCCAGGTCCAAGTGCTCAACTATTCAAGTACTGAAGAAGATGATAAAGGAGATGACCAGGAAACCTAGCAAGGGCAAGGGTCAAGGTCAAGGGCAAAGCAGCAAAGTTTCTTCATAGAAACTAAATTCTAATTCTATCAAATCATCTACACAGAAGAATACAAGTTCTGAAGCTGTGAATGCTCAAGTTCTAAAAGCAAGCTCTGATGATTAAAATTCTGATATCAAGTTCTGATGTTCTGATTCAAGCTGAAAGTCAAGACTCTCAGAAGTTCTTGCAAACTCTGAGGTTTAAGGAAGAGAGACTACAGTCTACTATAAAGATCCCAAGATTCAGACACTTGATGAAGATTTCTAGAAGATTATTTCTCAAGAATAATCCTGGAATGGATTTAGAGACTCTCAAGGAGGAAGAATATATTTGCAGCTGAGAAGACAAATCTTAAGTCTAAAGCTTCTGATGCAAAGAAACCTCCAAGGCCTAAGGCAAAAGGCATTGTGATCAAGGAAACCTCTGAGGCTTCAAAGCCCAAGGCAAGATCACCAGTTGAATTGATCCCAAGGCAAAAGGGAAAGGAAAGATTGATGAACTAACAAAGATACAGGAGATGAAGATTCCTCAAATCCTGATGAACCTGTATGCAAACTGGTTCAAGTTTTGATGATACAGTTGCTGAAGATGAAACTGTTGAAACTCTGAAAAGAAGGAAGATAACAGAAGAATTTAAAATAACCTCTGACATAGCTCATGCTGTTCAGAGTGAAGAACAGCAAGCTAAGATGCAACAAATCCTAATCAAGTCATCAAGACATCAACCTCTAACAGTGCTCAAGTTAATTTGAACAAAATGACAGTTACTGATAAGAGAAAACTCCTATGGAAAAATGTTAATCCATTAGATCCTAAGAAAATCAACTATTATCTCATTTCATGACTGTTGGATTGAAAGCCAGGGAAGCAAGAGACAGAGCTGGATTAGGTTCTGAAGAAGCCAAGATCAAGACAGGAGTTGAAGTACTTACTAGAGATCCATTCTTATTGACTGACAAACCTCTTGAAGAAGTTACACAGAAACACCTTGATAAGGTTATATCTGTTCAAGTGGTACTGGATGCTCATGATAAAAGTAATGGCAAAGAAAATTTGATTCTGTTTCTTGAAGATGGAGAACATACATAATGTCAGAATCAGATGTTTGAACAAATCTCTGAAAGAACTTCAATTCTTTCATTATCTTTTGGAGATAAAGTCTGAGATTACTAGGAGATGGTCAAATTTCATAATGAAGACCATAAGGGATAAAGCCAGAATCTCTGGATCAAGGGTTGCAGAATTTGTTCCAAATATAGTTGAAGATGATGAAGTGAAATTCCAATGAAGAAGGATTCTGCTAAACTTGAAGTTATTCTGAAAGAGAAATGTTTGTGCTATAATGAAGACTCATCTCATCCAAGAATAATCGACTTGGTGATGGATTAGAAAGAACCACATCTCATCACTTAGGACTCGAATCTATCAGATTGGAAGTCAAAATGAAGAAATGAAGCAAGTTTAGGCTACAATAGCTCAAGTCTTGAGGAATGCAGAAGAGAAGCTGATATCAAACTTTGTCAAGAATCACTTTGGATTCAGATTGACTCAGTAAAATTGGTAAAAGCTACAAGGACTGTAAGTTGTAGTTAGTTGTCTAAATAAACTCTTATTCCATTTGTACTTAAATATTTTTGACATCATCAAATCTATTAACTTGTATATTTTTCATAATTTACAAGTTGGGGGAGATTGTTAGATATATTTCAGATGTCATGTCTAATCTGTTGTGTTTAGTTTCAGAACTTAATATCAGGACTTACTGGAAATCAGAACTTACTGAAGTCAGAGCTTATATCAGAACTTAAGGCTGTCAGGATTTATATCAGGACTTAAGTACGGATACTTCAGATAAGGAATGTGGCTAATTTACAGGAGAGGATCTGGACTAAAACAATAGAAAATATGCATGAAGAGTTGGACAGCTAGAAGACTTGCAGAAGATAATATCTGATTGATATATTTGAGGAGATAAAATTATATCCATATCAATTAGAAGATATCTGTAACTGTGTACTATATAAACACAGCTTAGGGTTTACACTATATGTGTTATCATTCACGAGGAAGATTATACATTGTAACCTAGAAGCTCTTAGTGATATTATTCATCACTGAGAGAGAACAACTGTTTTATTGTAACAGAGTTTTATTATATTTAATATACTTGATTACTGTTACATACTTGTGTTGATAAATCGATTTGATTATATAAATACTATTCAACCTCCTTCTATAGTTTGTGACCTAACATATAAATAGAGTTTATAGAGAACTCAACTACTCAATCGAGAACTCTATAGTGACTGATCGAGAAGTCATTAGTTGTCTGTACGAGAAGTTCATTTGAGAAGTCCATTATT